>NC_060192.1:39729148-39814148 GCF_021184085.1 Oncorhynchus gorbuscha | reverse complement strand
TTAGGACCAGGGGAATAGGAGGATGGGGGGTTAGGACCAGGGGAATAGGAGGATGGGGGGTCAGGACCAGGGGAATAGGAGGATGGAGGGGTTAGGACCAGGGGAATAGGAGGATGGGGGTTGGGACCAGGGGAATAGGAGGATGGGGGTTGGGACCAGGGGAATAGGAGGATGGGGGGGGTTTGGACCAGGGAATAGGAGGATGGGGGGTCAGGACCAGGGGAATAGGAGGATGGGGGGTTAGGACCAGGGGAATAGGAGGATGGGGGGTCAGGACCAGGGGAATAGGAGGATGGGGGGTTGGGACCAGGGGAATAGGAGGATGGGGGGTCAGGACCAGGGGAATAGGAGGATGGGGGGTCAGGACCAGGGGAATAGGAGGATGGGGGGTTGGAACCAGGGGAATAGGAGGATGAGGGGTCAGGACCAGGGGAATAGGAGGATGGGGGTTTAGGACCAGGGAATAGGAGGATGGGGGTTAGGACCAGGGGAATAGGAGGATGGGGGGTTAGGACCAGGGGAATAGGAGGATGGGGGGTCGGGACCAGGGGAATAGGAGGATGGGGGGTCGGGACCAGTGGAATAGGAGGATGGGGGAGTTAGGACCAGGGGAATAGGAGGATGGGGGGTTAGGACCAGGGGAATAGGAGGAAAGGGGGGGTCAGGACCAGGGGAATAGGAGGATGGGGGGGGTCAGGACCAGGGGAATAGGAGGATGGGGGGACCAGGGGAATAGGAGGATGGGGGGTTAGGACCAGGGGAATAGGAGGATGGGGGGTTAGGACCAGCGGAATAGGAGGATGGGGGGTTAGGACCAGGGAATAGGAGGATGGGGGGTCAGGACCAGGGGAATAGGAGGATGGGGGGTTAGGACCAGGGGAATAGGAGGATGGGGGGTTGGGACCAGGGGAATAGGAGGATGGGGGGTCGGGACCAGGGAATAGGAGGATGGGGGAGTCGGGACCAGGGGAATAGGAGGATGGGGGGTCAGGACCAGGGGAATAGGAGGATGGGGGGGTTAGGACCAGGGGAATAGGAGGATGGGGGGTTAGGACCAGGGGAATAGGAGGATGGGGGGTCAGGACCAGGGGAATAGGAGGATGGAGGGGTTAGGACCAGGGAAATAGGAGGATGGGGGGTTGGGACCAGGGAATAGGAGGATGGGGGTTGGGACCAGGGGAATAGGAGGATGGGGGGTTTGGACCAGGGGAATAGGAGGATGGGGGGTCAGGACCAGGGGAATAGGAGGATGGGGGGTTAGGACCAGGGGAATAGGAGGATGGGGGGTCAGGACCAGGGGAATAGGAGGATGGGGGGTTGGGACCAGGGGAATAGGAGGATGGGGGTCAGGACCAGGGGAATAGGAGGATGGGGGGGGTCAGGACCAGGGAATAGGAGGATGGGGGGTTGGAACCAGGGGAATAGGAGGATGAGGGGGTCAGGACCAGGGGAATAGGAGGATGGGGGTTTAGGACCAGGGGAATAGGAGGATGGGGGTTAGGACCAGGGGAATAGGAGGATGGGGGTAAGGACCAGGGGAATAGGAGGATGGGGGGTTAGGACCAGTGGAATAGGAGGATGGGGAGTTAGGACCAGGGGAATAGGAGGATGGGGGTTAGGACCAGGGGAATAGGAGGAAAGGGGGTTAGGACCAGGGGAATAGGAGGATGGGTGGGTAAGGACCAGGGGAATAGGAGGATGGGGGGACCAGGGGAATAGGAGGATGGGGGTTAGGACCAGGGGAATAGGAGGATGGGGGGTTAGGACCAGGGGAATAGGAGGATGGGGGTTAGGACCAGGGGAATAGGAGGATGGTGGAGGTTATTACCAGGGGAATAGTTGGATGGTGGGGGTTAGTACCAGGGAATAGGAGGATGAGGGGGTTAGGACCAGTGGAATAGGAGAATGGGGGGTTAGGACCAGGGGAATAGGAGGATGGGGTTGTTAGGACCGGGGAATAGTTGGATCGGGGTTGGGACCAGGGGAAAAGGAGGATGGGGGGGTAAGGACCAGGGGAATAGGAGGATGGGGGGATTAGGACCAGGGGAATAAGAGGATGGAGGGTTGTGGACCGGGGGAATAGTTGGATCGGGGGTTGGGACCAGGGGAAAAGGAGGATGGGGGGTTGTGGACCAGGGAAATAGGAGGATGGGTGTGTTGTGGACCAGGGAATAGGAGGATGGAGGGTTGTGGACCAGGGGAATAGGAGGATGGGGGTTGTGGACCAGGGGAATAGGAGGATGGGGGGTAAGGACCAGGGAATAGGAGGATGGTGGGTTGTGGACCAGGGGAATGGGAGGATGGGGGGTAAGACCAGGGGAATAGGAGGATGGGGGGTTAGGACCAGGGGAATAGGAGGATGGGGGGTTAGGACCAGGGAATAGGAGGTTGGGGGGTTAGGACCAGGGGAATAGGAGGATGGGGGGTAAATCCAGGGAATAGGAGGATGGGGGTGTTGTGGACCAGGGGAATAGGAGGTTGGGGGTTAGGACCAGGGGAATAGGAGGATGGGGGGGGTAGGACCAGGGGAATAGGAGGATGGCGAGGTTAGGACCAGGGGAATAGGAGGATGGGGGGTTAGGACCAGGAGAATAGGAGGATGGGGGTTAGGACCAGGGGAATAGGAGGAAAGGGGGTTAGGACCAGGGGAATAGGAGGATGGGGGGTAAGGACCAGGGGAATAGGAGGATGGGGGGGGTAGGGGAATAGGAGGATGGGGGGTTAGGACCAGGGGAATAGGAGGATGGGGGTGTTAGGACCAGGGGAATAGGAGGATGGTGGGGTTATTACCAGGGGAATAGTTGGATGGAGGGGGTTAGTACCAGGGAATAGGAGGATGAGGGGTTAGGACCAGTGGAATAGGAGAATGGGGGTTAGGACCAGGGGAATAGGAGGATGGGGGGTTAGGACCAGGGGAATAGGAGGATGGGGGTTAGGACCAGGGGAATAGGAGGATGGTGGGGGTTATTACCAGGGGAATAGTTGGATGGAGGGGTTAGTACCAGGGGAATAGGAGGATGAGGGGTTAGGACCAGTGGAATAGGAGAATGGGGGTTAGGACCAGGGGAATAGGAGGATGGGGTTGTTAGGACCGGGGGAATAGTTGGATCGGGGGTTGGGACCAGGGGAAAAGGAGGATGGGGGGTAAGGACCAGGGGAATAGGAGGATGGGGGGATTAGGACCAGGGGAATAAGAGGATGGAGGGTTGTGGACCGGGGGAATAGTTGGATCGGGGTTGGGACCAGGGGAAAAGGAGGATGGGGGTTGTGGAGGTTGGAATAGGAGGTTGGGGGGTTAGGACCAGGGAAATAGGAGGATGGGTGTGTTGTGGACCAGGGGAATAGGAGGATGGAGGGTTGTGGACCAGGGAATAGGAGGATGGGGGTTGTGGACCAGGGAATAGGAGGATGGGGGGTGGCTATAGACCAGGGAATAGGAGTATGGTGGGTTGTGGACCAGGGAATGGGAGGATGGGGGGTAAGACTAGGGGAATAGGAGGATGGGGGGTTAGGACCAGGGGAATAGGAGGATGGGGGGCTTAGGACCAGGGGAATAGGAGGTTGGGGGGTTAGGACCAGGGAATAGGAGGATGGGGGGTAAATCCAGGGGAATAGGAGGATGGGGGTGTTGTGGACCAGGGGAATAGGAGGTTGGGGGGTTAGGACCAGGGGAATAGGAGGATGGGGGGTAGGACCAGGGGAATAGGAGGATGGCGGGGTTAGGACCAGGGGAATAGGAGGATGGGGGGTTAGGACCAGGAGAATAGGAGGATGGGGGGGTTAGGACCAGGGGAATAGGAGTGGATGGGGGGTTATGACCAGGGGAATAGTTGGATGGAGGGGTTAGTACCAGGGGAATAGGAGGATGAGGGGTGTTGTGGGGTAGGGGGAGGAGGAGGAGGATGGGGGTGATGTGGGGGGAGGAGGATGGGGGTGTTGTGGGGTAGGTGGAGGAGGAGTGGGATGGGGTGATGTGAGGGGAGGAGGATGGGGGTGTTGTGGGGTAGGTGGAGGAGGAGTGGGATGGGGGTGATGTGAGGGAGGAGGATGGGGGTGTTGTGTGGTAGGTGGAGGAGGAGTGGGATGGGGGTGATGTGAGGGGAGGAGGATGGGGGTGATGTGAGGGGGAGGAGGATGGGGGTGTTGTGGGGTAGGTGGAGGAGGAGTGGGATGGGGGTGATGTGAAGGGAGGAGGATGGGGGTGTTGTGAGGTAGGTGGAGGAGGAGTGGGATGGGGGTGATGTGAGGAGAGGAGGATGGGGGTGTTGTGGTGTAGGTGGAGGAGGAGTGGGATGGGGGTGATGTGGGGGAGGAGGATGGGGGTGTTGTGGGGGAGGAGGATCCTCAGGAGTGTTGTGTCAGGTAGGTCCTCAGGAGGATGGGGTGATGTGTCCTCAGTAGGTGGAGGATGATGGGGGTGTTGTGTCAGGTAGGTCCTCAGAGGAGGATGGGGGTGTTGTGTGGTAGGTCGAGGAGGATGGGGGTGTTGTGTGGTAGGTCGAGGAGGATGGGGTGTTGTGTGGTAGGTCAAGGAGGATGGGGGTGTTGCGTGGTAGGTCGAGGAGGATGGGGGTGATGTGTGGTAGGTGGAGGATGATGGGGGTGTTGTGTGGTAGGTCGAGGAGGATGGGGGTGTTGTGTGGTAGGTCGAGGAGGATGGGGGTGTTGTGTGGTAGGTTGAGGAGGTTGGGGGTGTTGTGTGGTAGGTCGAGGAGCTTCCATTAAAAGAAAACCCTTTGAGTTCTATTGGATAGATAGCTCTGAATCCACAATATGATTGAGGTTGAAAAGCCATAACACATACAGTACTACCATCCTCAGTAGGAGTGACTATAGAGTCAGCTACCATCCTCAGAAGGAGTGGCTATAGAGTCAGCTACCATCCTCAGTAGGAGTGGCTATAGAGTCAGCTACCATCCTCAGTAGGAGTGACAATAGAGTCAGCTACCATCCACAGTAGGAGTGGCTATAGAGTCAGCTACCATCCTCAGTAGGAGTGGCTATAGAGTCAGCTACCATCCTCAGTAGGAGTGACTATAGAGTCAGCTACAATCCTCAGTAGGAATGGCTATAGAGTCAGCTACCATCCTCAGTAGGAGTGACTATAGAGTCAGTAGGAGTGGCTATAGAGTCAGCTACCATCCTCAGTAGGAGTGACTATAGAGTCAGCTACCATCCTCAGTAGGAGTGACTATAGAGTCAGCTACCATCCTCAGTAGGAGTGGCTATAGAGTCAGTAGGAGTGACTATAGAGTCAGCTACCATCCTCAGTAGGAGTGGCTATAGAGTCAGCTACCATCCTCAGTAGGAGTGACTATAGAGTCAGCTACCATCCTCAGTAGGAGTGACTATAGAGTCAGCTACCATCCTCAGTAGGAGTGACTATAGAGTCAGTAGGAGTGGCTATAGAGTCAGCTACCATCCTCAGTAGGAGTGACTATAGAGTCAGCTACCATCCTCAGTAGGAGTGGCAATAGAGTCAGCTACCATCCTCAGTAGGAGTGGCTATAGAGTCAGCTACCATCCTCAGTAGGAGTGGCTATTAGAGTCAGTAGGAGTGACTATAGAGTCAGCTACCATCCTCAGTAGGAGTGACTATAGAGTCAGTAGGAGTGACTATAGAGTCAGCTACCATCCTCATTAGGAGTGACTATAGAGTCAGCTACCATCCTCAGTAGGAGTGGCTATAGAGTCAGTAGGAGTGGCTATAGAGTCAGCTACCATCCTCAGTAGGAGTGACTATAGAGTCAGCTACCATCCTCAGTAGGAGTGGCTATAGAGTCAGCTACCATCCTCAGTAGGAGTGGCTATAGAGCCAGCTACCATCCACAGTAGGAGTGGCTATAGAGTCAGCTACCATCCTCAGTAGGAGTGGCTATAGAGTCAGCTACCATCCTCAGTAGGAGTGACTATAGAGTCAGCTACCATCCTCAGTAGGAGTGGCTATAGAGTCAGTAGGAGTGGCTATAGAGTCAGATACCATCCTCAGTAGGAGTGGCTATAGAGTCAGCTACCATCCTCAGTAGGAGTGACTATAGAGTCAGTAGGAGTGACTATAGAGTCAGCTACCATCCTCAGTAGGAGTGGCTATAGAGTCAGCTACCATCCTCAGTAGGAGTGGCTATAGAGTCAGCTACCATCCTCAGTAGGAGTGACTATAGAGTCAGCTACCATCCTCAGTAGGAGTGGCTATAGAGTCAGCTGCCATCCTCAGTAGGAGTGACTATAGAGTCAGCTACCATCCTCAGTAGGAGTGACTATAGAGTCAGCTACCATCCTCAGTAGGAGTGACTATAGAGTCAGTAGGAGTGGCTATAGAGTCAGCTACCATCCTCAGTAGGAGTGGCTATAGAGTCAGCTACCATACTCAGTAGGAGTGACTATAGAGTCAGCTACCATCCTCAGTAGGAGTGGCTATAGAGTCAGCTACCATCCTCAGTAGGAGTGGCTATAGAGTCAGCTACCATCCTCAGTAGGAGTGGCTATAGAGTCAGCTACCATCCTCAGTAAGAGTGGCTATAGAGTCAGCTACCATCCTCAGTAGGAGTGGCTATAGAGTCAGCTGCCATCCTCAGTAGGAGTGACTATAGAGTCAGCTACCATCCTCAGTAGGAGTGACTATAGAGTCAGCTACCATCCTCAGTAGGAGTGACTATAGAGTCAGTAGGAGTGGCTATAGAGTCAGCTACCATCCTCAGTAGGAGTGGCTATAGAGTCAGCTACCATACTCAGTAGGAGTGACTATAGAGTCAGTAGGAGTGACTATAGAGTCAGCTACCATCCTCAGTAGGAGTGGCTATAGAGTCAGCTACCATACTCAGTAGCAGTGACTATAGAGTCAGTAGGAGTGGCTATAGAGTCAGCTACCATCCTCAGTAGGAGTGACTATAGAGTCAGCTACCATCCTCAGTAGGAGTGGCTATAGAGTCAGCTACCATCCTCAGTAGGAGTGGCTATAGAGTCAGCTACCATCCTCAGTAGGAGTGGCTATAGAGTCAGCTACCATCCTCAGTAGGAGTGGCTATAGAGTCAGCTACAATCCTCAGTAGGAGTGACTATAGAGTCAGCTACCATCCTCAGTAGGAGTGGCTATAGAGTCAGCTACCATCCTCAGTAGGAGTGGCTATAGAGTCAGTAGGAGTGACTATAGAGTCAGCTACCATCCTCAGTAGGAGTGACTATAGAGTCAGTAGGAGTGGCTATAGAGTCAGCTACCATCCTCAGTAGGAGTGACTATAGAGTCAGTAGGAGTGGCTATAGAGTCAGCTACCATCCTCAGTAGGAGTGACTATAGAGTCAGTAGGAGTGGCTATAGAGTCAGCTACCATCCTCAGTAGGAGTGACTATAGAGTCAGTAGGAGTGGCTATAGAGTCAGCTACCATCCTCAGTAGGAGTGACTATAGAGTCAGTAGGAGTGGCTATAGAGTCAGCTACCATCCTCAGTAGGAGTGACTATAGAGTCAGCTACCATCCTCAGTAGGAGTGACTATAGAGTCAGTAGGAGTGGCTATAGAGTCAGCTACCATCCTCAGTAGGAGTAACTATAGAGTCAGTAGGAGTGGCTATAGAGTCAGCTACCATCCTCAGTAGGAGTGACTATAGAGTCAGCTACCATCCTCAGTAGGAGTGACTATAGAGTCAGTAGGAGTGGCTATAGAGTCAGCTACCATCCTCAGTAGGAGTGACTATAGAGTCAGTAGGAGTGGCTATAGAGTCAGCTACCATCCTCAGTAGGAGTGACTATAGAGTCAGTAGGAGTGGCTATAGAGTCAGCTACCATCCTCAGTAGGAGTGACTATAGAGTCAGCTACCATCCTCAGTAGGAGTGACTATAGAGTCAGTAGGAGTTGCTATAGAGTCAGCTACCATCCTCAGTAGGAGTGGCTATAGAGTCAGCTACCATCCTCAGTAGGAGTGGCTATAGAGTCAGTAGGAGTGGCTATAGAGTCAGCTACCATCCTCAGTAGGAGTGGCTATAGAGTCAGCTACCATCCTCAGTAGGAGTGGCTATAGAGTCAGCTACCATCCTCAGTAGGAGTGACTATAGAGTCAGCTACCATCCTCAGTAGGAGTGACTATAGAGTCAGCTACCATCCTCAGTAGGAGTGACTATAGAGTCAGTAGGAGTGACTATAGAGTCAGCTACCATCCTCAGTAGGAGTGACTATAGAGTCAGTAGGAGTGGCTATAGAGTCAGCTACCATCCTCATTAGTGTTCCATCTAAGTTGTCAATGCCAGGAGGTTTCGACCTTTCCCACACTAACACAATACACCAGGACTAACACAATACACCAGGACTAACACAACACACCAGGACTAACACAATACACCAGGACTAACACAACACACCAGGACTAACACAATACACCAGGACTAACACAATACACCAGGACTAACACAACACACCAGGACTAACACAATACACCAGGACTAACACAATACACCAGGACTAACACAACACACCAGGACTAACACAACACACCAGGACTAACACAATACACCAGGACTAACACAATACACCAGGACTAACACAATACACTAGGACTAACACAACACACCAGGACTAACATACTACACACCAGGACTAACACAATACACCAGGACTAACATACTACACCAGGACTAACATACTACACCAGGACTAACATACTACACCAGGACTAACATACTACACCAGGACTAACACAATACACCAGGACTAACATACTACACCAGGACTAACATACTACACCAGGACTAACACAATACACCAGGACTAACACAACACACCAGGACTAACATACTACACACCAGGACTAACACAATACACCAGGACTAACATACTACACCAGGACTAACATACTATACCAGGACTAACACAATACACCAGGACTAACCCAACACACCAGGACTAACACAATACACCAGGACTAACACAACACACCAGGACTAACACAATACACCAGGACTAACACACTACACCAGGACTAACACAATACACCAGGACTAACACAATACACCAGGACTAACACAATACACCAGGACTAACACAATACACCAGGACTAACACACTACACCAGGACTAACACACTACACCAGGACTAACACAATACACCAGGACTAACACAACACACCAGGACTAACACAATACACCAGGACTAACACACTACACCAGGACTAACACAATACACCAGGACTAACACAATACACCAGGACTAACACAATACACCAGGACTAACACACTACACCAGGACTAACACACTACACCAGGACTAACACAATACACCAGGACTAACACAACACACCAGGACTAACACAATACACCAGGACTAACACAACACACCAGGACTAACACACTACACCAGGACTAACACAACACACCAGGACTAACACAATACACCAGGACTAACACAATACACCAGGACTAACACAATACACCAGGACTAACACAATACACCAGGACTAACATACTACACACCAGGACTAACATACTACACCAGGACTAACACAATACACCAGGACTAACACAACACACCAGGACTAACACAATACACCATGACTAACACAATACACCAGGACTAACACAATACACCAGGACTAACACAATACACCAGGACTAACACAACACACCAGGACTAACACAATACACCAGGACTAACATACTACACCAGGACTAACACAATACACCAGGACTAACACAATACACCAGGACTAACATACTACACCAGGGACTAACACAATACACCAGGACTAACATACTACACCAGGACTAACATACTACACCAGACTAACACAATACACCAATACACCGTCTATATATCAAGATGACAGGTTCAGAAACACACACAGAGCTTTCAAACAAAACAAACAATCCCCTCATCCTTCTCTCATCCCTGAATCTGTCCATCCCTCCATCTCTCTCTCCCCTCATCCTTCTCTCATCCCTGAATCTGTCCATCCCTCCATCTCTCTCTCCCCTCCATCTCTCTCTCCCCTCCATCTCTCTCTCCCTTCCATCTCTCTCCCTTCCATCTCTCTCTCCCTTCCATCTCTCTCTCCCTTCATCTATCTCTCCCTTCCATCTCTCTCTCCCTTCCATCTCTCTCTCCCCTCCATCTCTCTCTCCCTTCCATCTCTCTCCCCTCCATCTCTCTCTCCCTTCCATCTCTCTCTCCCTTCCATCTCTCTCTCCCTTCCATCTCTCTCCCCTCCATCTCTCTCTCCCTTCCATCTCTCTCTCCCCTCCATCTCTCTCTCCCTTCCATCTCTCTCTCCCTTCCATCTCTCTCCCCTCCATCTCTCTCTCCCCTCCATCTCTCTCTCCCTTCCATGTCTCTCTCCCCTCCATCTCTCTCTCCCCTCCATCTCTCTCTCCCTTCCATCTCTCTCCCCTCCATCTCTCTCTCCCTTCCATCTCTCTCTCCCCTCCATCTCTCTCTCCCTTCCATGTCTCTCTCCCTTCCATCTCTCTCTCCCTTCCATGTCTCTCTCCCCTCCATCTCTCTCTCCCCTCCATATCTCTCTCCCTTCCATCTCTCTCTCCCCTCAGGGCCATACTCCTCTAATCTAATTAAAACAGGGTAATTGCTGCCACACACACACACACACACACTAACAAGTTTAGAGAAGACAAACACTTGGGCTCACAGTAATTACTGAATACCTGTAGATACAAACAGGAACACACACACACACAGGAGAGAGAAGAATGAGGGCTCACAGTATTTACTGAAACACCTGTAGACACCAGCAGGATAGACACACATATCAACAGACAGACGGACGGACGGACGGACGGACGGACGGACGGACGGACGGACGGACGGACGGACGGACGGACGGACGGACGGACGGACGGACGACGGACGGACGACAGACGGACAGACGGACAGACAGACAGACAGACAGACAGACAGACAGACAGACAGACAGACAGACAGACAGACACAGGAAGCTTAGCCTATTGGACGAGCAACGGGAAGCTTAGCCTATTGAACGAGCAACGGGAAGCTTAGCCTATTGGACGAGCAACGGGAAGCTTAGCCTATTGGACGAGCCACCTATGAAGTTAAAGAAGAGATAAATGGGAGGTGGAGAGAAAGTGTAGAGAAAGATGGAGAGAGAGGTAGAGAGGTAGAGAGAGATGTGGAGAAAGAGAGATGGAGAGAGAAAGGTGGAGAGAGAGGTGTGGAGAGAGGTAGAGAGAGAGTGTAGAGAAAGATGGAGAGAAAGGTGGAGATGGAGGTAGAGAGAGATGTGGAGAAAGATGGAGAGAGGGGTAGAGAGAGGTGGAGAAAGAGAGATGGAGAGAGAGGTGGAGAGAGGTGTGTAGAGAGAGGTGGAGAGAGAGAGGAGAGAGAGAGGTGGAGAGAGGGAGGTGGAGAGAGAGGTGGAAAGAGAGTTGGTGAGAGCGGTGGAGAGAGAGAGGTGGAGAGAGAGAGGTGGAGAGGGAGAGGTGGAGAGAGGGAGGTGGAGAGAGAGGGCAATGAGAATAAATAGAGAAAGAGGAGAAATGGGTTTGGTGAGGTAGAGAGAAGAAGCACGTAGAGAGGAAGAGAGAAGAAGAATGTAGAGAGGAAGAGAGAAGAAGAATGTAGAGAGGAAGAGAGAAGAAGAACGTAGAGAGAAAGAGAGAAGAAGAACATAGAGAGGAAGAGAGAAGAAGAACGTAGAGAGAAAGAGAGAGGAAGAACGTAGAGAGAAAGAGAGAGGAAGAACGTAGAGAGGAAGAGAGAAGAAGAGAGAGGAAGAACGTAGAGAGGAAGAGAGAAGAAGAGAGAGGAAGAACGTAGAGAGGAAGAGAGAGGAAGAACGTAGAGAGAAAGAGAGAGGAAGAACGTAGAGAGAAAGAGAGAAGAAGAAGGTAGAGAGGAAGAGAGAAGAAGAATGTAGAGAGGAAGAGAGAGGAAGAACATAGAGAATGAGAGAAAGAGAGAGGAAGAATGTATAGAGAAAGAGAGAGGAAGAACGTAGAGAGAAAGAGAGAAGAAGAATGTAGAGAGGAAGAGAGAAGAAGAATGTAGAGAGGAAGAGAGAGAAGAAGAATGTAGAGAGGAAGAGAGAGGAAGAACATAGAGAATGAGAGAAAGAGAGAGAAACAACAGAGAGAGGAAGAACGTAGAGAGAAAGAGAGAGGAAGAACGTAGAGAGAAAGAGAGAAGAAGAATGTAGAGAGGAAGAGAGAAGAAGAATGTAGAGAGGAAGAGAGAGGAAGAACATAGAGAATGAGAGAAAGAGAGAGAAACAACAGAGAGAGGAAGAGAGAAGAAGAATGTAGAGAGAAAGAGAGAAAGAGAGAAACAACAGAGAGAGGAAGAGAGAAGAAGAATGTAGAGAGAAAGAGAGAATGAGAAACAACAGAGAGAGGAAGAACGTAGAGAGAATGAGAGAAAGAGAGAGAAACAACAGAGAGAGGAAGAACGTAGAGAGGAAGAGAAAAGAGGAACGTAGAGAGAAAGAGAAAAGAGGAACGTAAAGAGGAAGAGAGAAGAAGAACGTAGAGAGAAAGAGGAGAATGAGAGAAGAGAGAAACAACAGAGAGAGGAAGAACGTAGAGAGGAAGAAAGAAGAAGAACGTAGTGAGGAAGAGAGAATAAGAACGTAGAGAGGAAGAGAGAAGAAGAATGTAGAGAGGAAGAGAGAGGTAAAGAGAGGAAGAGATAGGAAGAGAGAGGAAGAGAATGGGAAACAGTAACATTCTCTCTAGCCTGGGTATGAACAGTCTAGAATTTCACTCTGCATAGAGACATATGGGGTGTCATTGACCCTCACTGACCCTCTCTCTCTCCCTGCTTCCCTTTCTTTCCCTCCTCCTTTTATCCCTCTGTTCCTTACCCTCCCCCATCCATACAGCTCTTCCACATATCTTCAAATCCTATGCTTCAAATGGCTGCATTCCCTTCCTTTATCTCCCTACCTCGCTCTCTTTCTCTTTGGCAGATGAAGAGGACTGACCCCAGTCTTCCCCTCCCTCCAGATGGAGTGTGTAGACCTAGCCCTCTCCTTGGGGAAAGGAAACGCAATTCACACCTGGGTGGCATATCTAGTACACACGTGACAGCTTAATGTCCAACACACACACACACACACACACACACACACACACACACACACACACACACACACACACACACACACACACACACACACACACACACACACACACACACACACACACACACACACACACACACACACACACACCCACACAAACACACACACACACACAAACACACACACACACACACACACACACACACACACACACACACCCACACAAACACACACACACTATTTGCTAACTGCAAAGAGACCGTTTAAATTTGCACTTCCTCTAACCGTCTCTACATCATCAGCTGCATTGATAAGAACATTTAAATAAGTGTCTGGAAACTTACATGCTCACAATATCTGATAGAGTAGAGAGATTGAAGAGAGAGTGGAGAGAGAGTGGAGAGAGAGTGGAGAGAGAGTGGAGAGAGAGTGGAGAGAGAGTGGAGGGAGAGTGGAGAGAGAGTGGAGAGAGAGTGGAGAGAGAGTGGAGAGAGAGTGGAGAGAGTGGAGAGAGATTGAAGAGAGAGTGGAGAGAGAGTGGAGAGAGAGTGGAGAGAGAGTGGAGAGAGTGGAGAGAGATTGAAGAGAGAGTGAGAGAGAGTGGAGAGAGAGTGGAGAGAGAGTGGAGAGAGAGTGAATAGAGAGTGGAGAGAGAGTGGAGAGAGAGTGGAGAGAGAGTGGAGCGAGAGTGGACAGAGAGTGAAGAGCGAGTGGAGAGAGGGGAGAGAGAGTGGAGAGAGTGGAGAGAGTAAATAGAGAGTGGAGAGAGTGGAGAGAGTGGAGAGAGAGAGTGGAGAGAGAGAGTGGAGAGAGTGGAGAGAGTGGAGAGAGTGGAGAGAGAGAGTGGAGAGAGAGAGTGGAGAGAGAGAGTGGAGAGAGTAAATAGAGAGTGGAGAGAGTGGAGAGAGTGGAGAGAGAGAGTGGAGAGAGTGGAGAGAGTAAATAGAGAGTGGAGAGAGTGGAGAGAGTGGAGAGAGAGAGTGGAGAGAGAGTGTGGAGAGAGAGTGAAGAGCGAGTGGAGAGAGTGGAGAGAGTGGAGAGAGTAAATAGAGAGTGGAGAGAGTGGAGAGAGAGAGTGGAGAGAGAGTGAAGAGCGAGTGGAGAGAGTGGAGAGAGTGGAGAGAGTGGAGAGAGTGGAGAGAGTGGAGAGAGTGGAGAGAGTGGAGAGAGAGGAGAGAGAGAGTGGAGAGAGAGTGGATAGAGAGTGGAGAGAGTGGAGAGAGTGGAGAGAGAGAGTGGAGAGAGAGGAGAGAGAGAGTGGAGAGAGAGTGAATAGAGAGTGGAGAGAGTGGAGAGAGTGGAGAGAGAGAGTGGAGAGAGAGTGAATAGAGAGTGGAGAGAGTGGAGAGAGTGGAGAGAGTGGAGAGAGTGGAGAGAGTGGAGAGAGAGAGTGGAGAGAGTGGAGAGAGAGTGAATAGAGAGTGGAGAGAGTGGAGAGAGTGGAGAGAGTGGAGAGAGTGGAGAGAGTGGAGAGAGAGTGGAGAGAGAGTGGAGAGAGAGTGGAGAGAGTGGAGAGAAAGAGTGGAGAGAGAGTGAATAGAGAGTGGAGAGAGTGGAGAGAGTAAATAGAGAGTGGAGAGAGTGGAGAGAGTGGAGAGAGAGTGGAGAGAGTGGAGAGAAAGAGTGGAGAGAGAGTGAATAGAGAGTGGAGAGAGTGGAGAGAGTAAATAGAGAGTGGAGAGAGTGGAGAGAGTGGAGAGAGAGAGTGGAGAGAGAGTGGAGAGAGAGTGAATAGAGAGTGGAGAGAGTGGAGAGAGTGGAGAGAGTGGAGAGAGTGGAGAGAGTGGAGAGAGTGGAGAGAAAGAGTGGGGAGAGTTGAGAGAGTGGACATAGAGAGTGGAGAGAGTGGACATAGAGAGTGGAGAGAGTGGAGAGTGAGAGAGGAGAGAGTGGAGAGAGTGGACATAGAGAGTGGAGAGAGTGGAGAGAGTGGAGAGTGAGAGAGGAGAGAGTGGAGAGAGTGGACATAGAGAGTGGAGAGAGTGGAGAGTGAGAGAGGAGAGAGTGGATAGTGAGAGTGGAGAGAGAATGGAAATAATTATAACAACAGAGCAATCTGGAATGCTATTTGGCCCTAAACTAAATTCTGGCAGAATACCTGACCACTGTGACTGATCCCAAATTAAGGAAATCCTTGACTATGTACAGACTCAGTGAGCATAGCCTTGCTATTGAGAAAGGCCGCCGTAGGCAGACCTGGCTCTCAAAAGAAGACAAGAGAAGAGAAGACAGGCTATGTGCACACTGCCCACAAAATGAGGTTGAAACTGAGTTGCACTTCCTAACCTCCTGCCAAATGTATGACCATATTAGAGACACATATTTCCCTCATATTCAATATTACAGATTACACAGATCCACAAAGAATTCTAAAGCAAATCCCATATCTACTGGGTGAAATACCACATCATGATGATGGGATGGGAGCAGGTTTTGTGACCTGTTGTGTTGTCACAAGAAAAGGGCAACCAGGGAAGAACAAACACTATTGTAAATTCAACCCTCCGGAGTTCTGTCAGAGTGACCATCGGGTTCTTGGGCACCGGACCAAGCTGCTTGCTTAGTCGAAGCCTTGGCAGTAGCTAATTGGGGATCCTAATCAATACTAAATACTTCAATGGAACCAAACCAATCAATCAATCAATCAATCAATCAATAAATCAATTGGAAAAGCAACCATAATTTTTCCTGTTTTATGTTTTATCTCTCATCTAATCCTTTTAATTAATTTATTTATTTAATTTATTCTGCTCCTTGATTTATTTCCGTCTCTCTTTTAATTTTCTTGTTTCTTTTGTTCTTTCTGGGGTTTTATTTTATGAATCTTTAGCTTAATCTGACATGTGAGATGGAGAGCAGATGTCGGACAGCGTGTGTTTATGCTGACTTCATGAGCAGGTTATTGGGCTTCATGAAAAACAAAACACATAAAACAGTAGATCATATCAACTGTATTACTGTTGGGTTCAGATGGGGGTTACTTTATTTGTCACACACACACACACACTAGTGTATCCACACACACACACACACACACACACACACACACACACACACACACACACACACACACACACACACACACACACACACACACACACACACACACACACACACACACACACACACACACACACACACACACACACACACACACACACTAGTGTATATATTTGACCAAGAGAAACAGAGAAAGGGTTAGGTCCCCACTAGGAATAAGAGGGTTAGAATTAGGGTTAGGTTAGGTCCCCACTAGGAATAAGAGGGCTAGAATTAGGGTTAGGTTAGGTCCCCACTAGGAATAAGAGGGCTAGAATTAGGGTTAGGTTAGGTCCCCACTAGGAATAAGAGGGCTAGAATTAGGGTTAGGTTCCCACTAGGAATAAGAGGGCTAGAATTAGGGTTAGGTCCCCACTAGGAATAAGAGGGCTAGAATTAGGGTTAGGTTAGGTCCCCACTAGGAATAAGAGGGCTAGAATTAGGGTTAGGTTAAGGAAAATAAGATTGTTTGTTATAGTAAAACAAACACATGTGCGTCTGTGGCATATTTGTTGTTTCTACCTGCAGTAGAAATGCAATTGTCATCAACACAAAGCACATTGGTTATATAAATAGAAAACTCATCTTGTCATAAAGGTCTTGAAAGTCTCTCTCTCTCTCTCTCTCTCTCTCTCTCTCTCTCTCTCTCTCTCTCTCTCTCTCTCTCTCTCTCTCTCTCTCTCTCTCTCTCTCTCTCTCTCTCTCTCTCTCTCTCTCTCTCTCTCTCTCTCTCTCTCTCTCACACACACACACACACACACACACACACACACACACACACACACACACACACACACACACACACACACACACACACACACACACACACACACACACACACACACACACACACACACACACACACACACACACACACACGTTGAAAGAGCTGAGTGGTAACAGGGTCAGATGTGAATAAATAAACAGTTCAATCTCTAAGAAGCCCTTCTCTGTGGTTACATTAAATAGTAAAGCCCTCTCCTTTTGTGAGGTAGGGCCCAAGGGGGGAGGGAGGGAGGGAGGGAGGGGGGGGAGGGAGGGAGGGAGGGAGGGAGGGAGGGAGGGAGGGAGGGAGGGAGGGAGGGAGGGAGGGAGGGAGGGAGGGAGGGAGGGAGGGAAAATAGGAGAAATAGAAATGATGGGAGGGGAGAGAGGGAGAAGGGAGGACAGAGGAGAGACAGAAAGAGGAAGGAGAGGAGAGGAGAGGAGGGAGGAGAGAGAGAGAGAGGAGAAGAGAGAGAGAGAGAGAGAAGAGAGAGAGAGAGAGAGAGAGAAGAGAGAGAGAGAGAGAGAGAGAGAGAGAGAGAGAGAGAGAGAAAGAAAGAGAAAGAGAAAGACAGAGAGAGGAGAGGGAGAAGTAGACAGACAGAGAGAGAGAGAGGCAGAGAGACAGAAAGAGAGAAGGAGAGGGAGAAGAAGACAGAGAGAGAGAGAGAGAGAGAGAGAGAGAGAGAGAGAGAGAGAGAGAGAGAGAGAGAGAGAGGAGAGAGAGAGAGAGAGAGAGAGAGAGAGAGAGAGAGAGAGAAAGAAAGAGAAAGAGAAAGACAGAGAGAGGAGAGGGAGAAGTAGACAGACAGAGAGAGAGAGAGGCAGAGAGACAGAAAGAGAGAAGGAGAGGGAGAAGAAGACAGAGAGAGAGAGAGAGAGAGAGAGAGAGAGAGAGAGAGAGAGAGAGAGAGAGAGAGAGAGAGAGAGAGAGAGAGAGAGAGAGAGAGAGAGAGAAAGAAAGAGAAAGAGAAAGACAGAGAGAGGAGAGGGAGAAGTAGACAGACAGAGAGAGAGAGAGGCAGAGAGACAGAAAGAGAGAAGGAGAGGGAGAAGAAGACAGAGAGAGAGAGACTATGTACAGACTCAGTGAGCATAGCCTTGCTATTGAGAAAGGCCGCTGTAGGCAGACATGGCTCTCAAGAGAAGACAGGCTATGTGCACACTGCTCACAAAATGAGGTGGAAACTGAGCTGCACTTCCTAACCTCCTGCCCAATGTATGACCATATTAGAGAGACATATTTCCCTCAGATTACAAAGATCAACAAAGAATTTGAAAACAAACCCAATTTTGATAAACTCCCATATCTACTGGGTGAAATTCCACAATGTGACATCACAGCAAAAATATTTGTGACCTGTTGCCACAAGAAAAAGGTGAAGAACAAACACCATTGTAAATATAACCCATTTTTACTTTCCCTTTTGTACTTTTGTACTTTAACTATTTGCACATCGTTACAACACTGTATATAGACATAATGTGACATTTGAAATGTCTTTATTCTTTTGGAACTTCTGTGAGTGTAATGTTCACTGTTCATTTTTATTGTTTATTTCACTTCTGTATATTATCTACTTCACTTGCTTTGGCAATGTTAAAAGAGGTTAACAGGATCATAAACTCAGCAACAACAAAAAAACGTCCTCTCACTGCGTTTATTTTCAGCAAACTTAACATGTGTATGAATTTGTATGAACATAACAAGATTCAACAACTGAGACATAAACTGAACAAGTTCCACAGACATGTGACTAACAGAAATTGAATAATTTGACCCTGAACAAAGGTGGGGGTCAAAATCAAGACTAACAGTCAGTATCTGGTGTGGCCACCAGCTGCATTAAATACTGCAGTGCATCACCTCCTCATGGACTGCACCAGATTTGCCGTTCTTGCTGTGAGACGTCACCCCACTCTTCCACCAAGGCACCTGCAAGTTCCCAGACATTTCTGGGGAGAATGGCCCTAGCCCTCACCCTCCATTCCAACAGGTCCCAGAAGTGCTCAATGGGATTGAGATTCGGGCTCTTCGCTGGCCATGGCAGAACACTGATATTCACTGATATAAACACTGAACACTGACATAAATCTCGCACAGAACGAGCAGTACGGCTGGTGGCATTGTCATGCTGGAGGGTCATGTCAGGATGAGCCTGCAGGAAGGGTACCACATGAGGATATCTTCCCTGTAACGCACAGCGTTGAGATTGCCTGCAATGACAACAAGCTCAGTCCGATGATGCTGTGACACACCGCCCCAGACCATGACGGCCCCTCCACCTCCAAATCGATCCCGGTCCAGAGTACAGGCCTCGGTGTAATGCTCATTCCTTCGACAATAAACACGAATCCGACCATCACTCCTGGTGAGACAAATCCACGACTCGTCAGTGAAGAGCACTTTTCTCCAGACCTGTCTGGTCCAGCGACGGTGGGTTTGTGCCCATAGGCAACATTGTTGCTGGTGATGTCTGGTGAGGATCTGCCTTACAACAGGCCTACAAGCCCTCAGTCCAACCTCTTTCAGCCTATTGCGGACAGTCTGAGCACTGATGGGGGGATTTGTGCGTTCCTGGTGTAACTCAGGCAGTTGTTGCCATCCTGTACCTGTCCCGCAGGTGTGATGTTCGGATGTACCAAACCTGTGCAGGTGTTGTTACACGTGGTCTGCCACTGTGAGGACGATCAGCTGTCCGTCCTATCTCCCTGTAGCGCTGTCTTAGGTGTCTCACAGTACGGAAATGTCAATTTATTGCCCCTGCTACATCTGTAGTCCTCATGCCTCCTTGCAGCATGCCTAAGGCACGTTCATGCAGATGAGCAAGGACCCTGGGCATCTTTCTTTTGGTGTTTTTCAGAGTCAGTAGAAATGCCTCTTTAGTGTCCTAAGTTTTCATAACTGTGACCTTTACTGCCTACCGTCTGTAAGCTGTTAGTGTCTTAACTTCCTGCTACATGCCAAGAATATAAGATATGCATATCATTAGTTGATTTGGATAGAAAACACTCTGAAGTTTATAAAACTGTTTGAATCATGTCTGTGAGTATAACAGAACTTATGTAGCAGGCAAAACCCTGAATTTTGTTTTTTGAGGTCTCTGTCTGTTCACTGATTTCTCATTGAGAAACGATATTTCTTAGGAACTTGTTTTCAGTTCCTACCGTTTCCACTGAATGTCACCAGTCTTTGGAATTTGGTTGAGGTTATTCATTTATGCAGTGAAGAAGTAGGGCCATCTAGGAACTGGGTAACACTGTTGAGAGTTGCGCAAGACTTGAAAAGTAGCTTGCTTTGTTGTCTTCCGGTATTGAACATAGACCCGTCTTCAATTTGATCGATTATTAACGTTTAAAAATACCTCAAGTTGTATTACAAAAGTAGTTTGACATTTTTTGGCAAAGTTTATAGGGAACTTTTCAAATCTTTTGTAGTGACGTTGCGCAATTTGGAAGCTGTTTTTTTCTGGATCAAACGAGCCAAATAAATGGACATTTTGGATATATATGGACGGAATGAATCAAACAAAAGGACCAATTGTGATGTTTATGAGACATATTGGAGTGCCAACAAAAGAAGCTTGTCAAAGGTCAGGCATGTTTTATATTTTATTTCTGCATTTTGTGTAGCGCCTGCAGGGTTGAAATATGCTACTCTCTTTGTTTGCTATTCTGCTATCATTAGATAATAGCTTCTTATGCTTTCGTCGAAAAGCCTTTTTAAAATCTGACATGTTGGCTGGATTCACAACGAGTGTAGCTTTAATTTAGTATCTTACATGTGTGATTTAATGAAAGTTTGATTTTTATATCAATTTATTTGAATTTGCCGCGCTGCATTTTCCCTGGTATTTTGGCGCAAGCGTCCCCTATACCATAAGAAGTTAACGACCGTTCCACAGGTTCATTAATTGTTTATGGTTCATTGAACAATCATGGGAAACAGTGTTTAAACCCTTTACGATGAAGATCTGTGAAGTTATTGCGTTTTTTACAAATTATCTCTGAAGGACACGGTCCTGAAAAAGAGACGTTTCTTTTTTTGCTGAGTTCATGTTACACATGCAAAAAAAGCCCCTTGACAAAGAGAGAGAGAGAGAGAGACAGACAGAGAGAGACAGAGAGAGACAGAGAGAGACAGACAGAGAGAGACAGAGAGAGACAGAGAGTGGGAGAGTGAGTGAGTGAGTGAGTGAGTGAGTGAGTGAGTGAGTGAGTGAGTGAGTGAGTGAGTGAGTGAGTGAGTGAGTGAGTGAGTGAGTGAGTGAGTGAGTGAGTGAGTGAGTGAGTGAGTGAGTGAGTCTCTTACAACCCAACACAACGTTGACGTTTATTGCCATGCGTCTAGTCCTGGAGGCAGAACTGAGTAATTTCCTGTTTAGATGGGCCAGCTGCAAAGACGAAATTATATTATATGAATTCATGAAAAACAACAATGATCTTTTTTTTGGGGGGGGGTGTAATTGAATTGAATGGTTAGGGTTAGGCATTAGGGTTAGCAGTGTGGTTAAGGTGAGATTGTATGACTTTGTGGCTGCGCGACCACCCCGCAAGGCTGTCTGTGGAACAACATTCATGAGGGATAACCGCTAACCTGAGAAACAGGAGAAAGAGGAAGTCGGCCCTCAGAGATGAGCCCACCCTGCTTGTTGTCATGAGGCCGTTGGAGCGGTATGAGTTCTAATGTGGAGACAGACACACACACACACATACACACACACACACACATACATACACACATACACACACAGTCACACACACAGTCACACACACACACACACACACACACACACACACACACACACACACACACACACACACACACACACACACACACACACACACACACACACACACACACACACACACACACACATACACACACAGTCACACACACAGTCACACACACACACAAACACACACACACACACACACAAACACACACACACACAAACACACACACACACAGTTTCATACACAGATTGGCATATTGACACACAAACACACACACACACAAACACACACACACACAGTTTCATACACAGATTGGCATATTGACACACAAACACACACACACACAAACACACACACACACAAACACACACACACACACACAAACACACACACACACAGTTTCATACACAGATTGGCATATTGACACACAAACACACACACACACACACACACACACACACACAGTTGCACACACATATGGGAATATTAACACACACTCTCTTTCTCTTACATAACCCTAACAGCACTTCCCCTTCTGAGTCACCTCTAGTCTAAACTCCTGGGGATCCACCCTCAGCTGCCCCGCATTGCTAGGCAACCACTGTCTGGCCCCTACTGGGTGTGTGTGTGTGTGTGTGTGTGTGTGTGTGTGTGTGTGTGTGTGTGTGTGTGTGTGTGTGTGTGTGTGTGTGTGTGTGTGTGTGTGTGTGTGTGTGTGTGTGTGTGTGTGTGTGTGTGTGTGTGTGTGTGTGTGTGTGTGTGTGTGTGTGTGTGTGTGTGTGTGTTTTAGGGGTAAACACTCCACTGTAACAGTAATTAACGATAACATATAAACATTACTATTGAATTGTGACAGGAGAATCCTGCTATTCTCTATTCTCTTTAGCATCCGTGGTTTCACTGACCAGATGTGATCCCTTGAATATCTCTACCAGATATGATCCCTTGAATATCTCTACAGAGTCCGTGGTTTCACTGATCAGATGTGATCCCTTGAATATCTCTATGGAGTCTGTGGTTTCACTGATCAGATGTGATCCCTTGAATATCTCTATGGAGTCCGTGGTTTCACTGATCAGATGTGATCCCTTGAATATCTCTATGGAGTCCGTGGTTTCACTGATCAGATGTGATCCCTTGAATATTTATAGGAGTCCGTGGTTTCACTGATCAGATGTGATCCCTTGAATATCTCTATGGAGTCCGTGGTTTCACTAATCAGATGTGATCCCTTGAATATCTCTATGGAGTCCGTGGTTTCACTGATCAGATGTGATCCCTTGAATATCTCTATGGAGTCCATAGTTTCTTTCTGATTTTATTGTTGTATTGTTGTAATGTAAAGTGCCAATCAGACAGCAGTCCTGCTGTTCCTGGCTCATCAGACAGGGGTCAAGCTGTTCCTGGCTCATCAGACAGGGGTCAAGCTGTTCCTGGCTCATCAGACAGGGGTCAAGCTGTTCCTGGCTCATCAGACAGTGGTCAAGCTGTTCCTGGCTCATCAGACAGTGGCCAAGCTGTTCCTGGCTCATCAGACAGGGGCCAAGCTGTTCCTGGCTCATCAGACAGGGGTCAAGCGGTTTCTGACTCATCATACAGGGGTCAAGCTGTTCCTGGCTCATCAGACAGGGGTCAAGCTGTTCCTGGCTCATCATACAGGGATCAAGCTGTTCTTGGCTCATCAGACAGGGGTCAAGCTGTTCCTGGCTCATCAGACAGGGGTCAAGCTGTTCCTGGCTCATCAGACAGGGGCCAACATGTTCCTGGTTCATCAGACAGGGGTCAAGCTGTTCCTGGCTCATCAGACAGGGGTCAAGCTGTTCCTGGCTCATCAGACAGGGGTCAAGCTGTTCCTGGCTCATCAGACAGGGGTCAAGCTGTTCCTGGCTCATCAGACAGGGGTCAAGCTGTTCCTGGCTCATCAGACAGTGGTCAAGCTGTTCCTGGCTCATCAGACAGGGGCCAAGCTGTTCCTGGCTCATCAGACAGGGGTCAAGCTGTTCCTGGTTCATCATACAGGGGTCAAGCTGTTCCTGGCTCATCAGACAGGGTCAAGCTGTTCCTGGCTCATCAGACAGGGGTCAAGCTGTTCCTGGCTCATCAGACAGGGGCCAAGCTGTTCCTGGCTCATCAGACAGGGGTCAAGCTGTTCCTGGCTCATCAGACAGGGGTCAAGCTGTTCCTGGCTCATCAGACAGGGGTCAAGCTGTTCCTGGCTCATCAGACAGTGGTCAAGCTGTTCCTGGCTCATCAGACAGTGGTCAAGCTGTTCCTGGCTCATCAGACAGGGGCCAAGCTGTTCCTGGCTCATCAGACAGGGGTCAAGCTTTTCCTGGCTTATCAGACAGGGGCCAAGCTGTTCCTGGCTCATCAGACAGGGGCCAAGATGTTCCTGGCTCATCAAACAGGGGTCAGGCTGTTCCTGGCTCATCAGACAGGGGTCAAGCTGTTCCTGGCTCATCAGACAGGGGCCAAGCTGTTCCTGGCTCATCAGACAGGGGTCAAGCTGTTCCTGGCTCATCAGACAGGGGCCAAGCTGTTCCTGGCTCATCAGACAGGGGTCAAGCTTTTCCTGGCTTATCAGACAGGGGCCAAGCTGTTCCTGGCTCATCAGACAGGGGCCAAGATGTTCCTGGCTCATCAGACAGGGGTCAGGCTGTTCCTGGCTCATCAGACAGGGGTCAAGCTGTTCCTGGCTCATCAGACAGGGGCCAAGCTGTTCCTGGCTCATCAGACAGAGTTCAAGCTGTTCCAGGCTCATCAGACAGGGGTCAAGCTGTTCCAGGCTCATCAGACAGGGGTCAAGCTGTTCCTGGCTCATCAGACAGGGGTCAAGCTGTTCCTGGCTCATCAGACAGTGGTCAAGCTGTTCCTGGCTCATCAGACAGGGGCCAAGCTGTTCCTGGCTCATCAGACAGGGGCCAACATGTTCCTGGTTCATCAGACTGGGGTCAAGCTGTTCCTGGCTCATCAGACAGGGGTCAAGCTGTTCCTGGCTCATCAGACAGGGGTCAAGCTGTTCCTGGCTCATCAGACAGTGGTCAAGCTGTTCCTGGCTCAGACAGGGGTCAAGCTGTTCCTGGCTCATCAGACAGGGGTCAAGCTGTTCCTGGCTCATCAGACAGTGGTCAAGCTGTTCCTGGCTCATCAGACAGGGGCCAAGCTGTTCCTGGCTCATCAGACAGGGGTCAAGCTGTTCCTGGCTCATCATACAGGTGTCAAGCTGTTCCTGGCTCATCAGACAGGGGTCAATCTGTTCCTGGCTCATCAGACAGGGGTCAATCTGTTCCTGGCTTATCAGACAGGGGTCAAGCTGTTCCTGGCTCATCAGACAGGGGTCAAGCTGTTCTTGGCTCATCAGACAGGGCCAAGCTGTTCCTGGCTCATCAGACAGGGGTCAAGCTGTTCCTGGCTCATCAGACAGGGGCCAACATGTTCCTGGTTCATCAGACAGGGGTCAAGCTGTTCCTGGCTCATCAGACAGGGGTCAAGCTGTTCCTGGCTCACCAGACAGGGGTCAAGCTGTTCCTGGCTCATCAGACAGGGGTCAAGCTGTTCCTGGCTCATCAGACAGTGGTCAAGCTGTTCCTGGCTCATCAGACAGGGGTCAAGCTGTTCCTGGCTCATCAGACAGGGGTCAAGCTGTTCCTGGCTCATTAGACAGTGGTCAAGCTGTTCCTGGCTCATCAGACAGGGGCCAAGCTGTTCCTGGCTCATCAGACAGGGGTCAAGCTGTTTCTGACTCATCATACAGGGGTCAAGCTGTTCCTGGCTCATCAGACAGGGGTCAAGCTGTTCCTGGCTCATCAGACAGGGGTCAAGCTGTTCTTGGCTCATCAGACAGGGGTCAAGCTGTTCCTGGCTCATCAGACAGGGGTCAAGCTGTTCCTGGCTCATCAGACAGGGGCCAACATGTTCCTGGTTCATCAGACAGGGGTCAAGCTGTTCCTGGCTCATCAGACAGGGGTCAAGCTGTTCCTGGCTCATCAGACAGGGGTCAAGCTGTTCCTGGCTCATCAGACAGGGGTCAAGCTGTTCCTGGCTCATCAGACAGGGGTCAAGCTGTTCCTGGCTCATCAGACAGGGGTCAAGCTGTTCCTGGCTCATCAGACAGTGGACAAGCTGTTCCTGGCTCATCAGACAGGGACAAGCTGTTCATCAGACTGTTCCTGGCTCATCAGACAGGGGTCAAGCTGTTCCTGGTTCATCATACAGGGGTCAAGCTGTTCCTGGCTCATCAGACAGGGTCAAGCTGTTCCTGGCTCATCAGACAGGGGTCAAGCTGTTCCTGGCTCATCAGACAGGGGCCAAGCTGTTCCTGGCTCATCAGACAGGGGTCAAGCTGTTCCTGGCTCATCAGACAGGGGCCAAGCTGTTCCTGGCTCATCAGACAGGGGTCAAGCTGTTCCTGGCTCATCAGACAGGGGTCAAGCTGTTCCTGGCTCATCAGACAGGGGCCAAGCTGTTCCTGGCTCATCAGACAGGGGTCAAGCTGTTCCTGGCTCATCAGACAGGGATCAAGCTGTTCCTGGCTCATCAGACAGTGGTCAAGCTGTTCCTGGCTCATCAGACAGGTGTCAAGCTGTTCCTGGCTCATCAGACAGGGGCCAAGATGTTCCTGGCTCATCAGACAGGTGTCAAGCTGTTCCTGGCTCATCAGACAGCGTTCTGAACTGACTTGCATAGTTAAATAAAGGTTCAAAAAATACAAATATTTTTTTAAGTATTTAAAAAAATAACAAGCAACCTCAGCTATTCAAGTATTTTTTCTACTTCTGGGATATACAGTACCTCCCACTTCCAGATATGCAGTATGATGACACGGTAGGATGTATGAAACCATGACGACACAATAGGATGTATGAAACCATGACGACACAGTAGGATGTATGAAACCATGACGACACAATAGGATGCATGAAACCATGACGACACGGTAGGATGTATGAAACCATGACGACACAGTAGGATGTATGAAACCATGACGACACAGTAGGATGTACCATGACTAGGATGCATGGATGTAGGATGTATGAAACCATGACGACACTGTAGGATGTATGAAACCAAGATGACACAATAGGATTAATTTCCCAGATAGTTACAGGTTGTGATATGAAACCACACACGCAACATCTTCCACATAAAAACCCACCCACTATGACTAACTATATATAGGTTATGATATGAAACTCCACTATGAGTGTAAAACAGGTTATGATGACAACGCCCTGAAGAAAGGCTCTGAACACTGAAACTCAGAGATGTTGATACGAGCTAAAGAGGGAAAGGTTGTTTACTGGAGGTGCAAATACACCGAGGACTTATCAGATACACCGAGGACTTATCAGATACACCGAGGACTTATCAGATACACCGAGGACTTATCAGATACACCGAGGACTTATCAGATACACTGAGGACTTATCAGATACACCGAGGACTTATCAGATACACCGAGGACTTATCAGATACACCGACGACTTATTTTTTATATTTTTTATTTCACCTTTATTTAACCAGGTAGGCTAGTTGAGAACATGTTCTCATTTGCAACTGCGACCTGGCCAAGATAAAGCATAGCAGTGTGAACAGACAACACAGAGTTACACATGGAGTAAACAATTAACAAGTCAATAGCACAGTAGAAAAAAAGGGGAGTCTATATACAATGTGTGCAAAAGGCATGAGGAGGTAGGCGAATAATTACAATATTGCAGATTAACACTGGAGTGATACATGATCATGTACAGGTACAGGTAGAGATATTGGTGTGCAAAAGAGCAGAAAAGTAAATAAATAAAAACTGTGGGGATGAGGTAGTTGAAAATGGGTGGGCTATTTACCAATAGATTATGTACAGCTGCAGCGATCGGTTAGCTGCTCAGATAGCAGATGTTTGAAGTTGGTGAGGGAGATAAGAGTCTCCAACTTCAGTGATTTTTGCAATTCGTTCCAGTCACAGGCAGCAGAGTACTGGAACAAAAGGCGGCCGAATGAGGTGTTGGCTTTAGGGATGATCAGTGAGATACACCTGCTGGAGCGCGTGCTACGGATGGGTGTTGCCATCGTGACCAGTGAACTGAGATAAGGCGGAGCTTTACCTAGCATGGCCTTGTAGATGACCTGGAGCCAGTGGGTCTGGCGACGAATATGTAGCGAGGGCCAGCCGACTAGAGCATACAAGTCGCAGTGGTGGGTAGTATAAGGTGCTTTAGTGACGAAACGGATGGCACTGTGATAAACTGCATCCAGTTTGCTGAGTAGAGTGTTGGAAGCAATTTTGTAGATGACATCGCCGAAGTCGAGGATTGGTAGGATAGTCAGTTTTACTAGGGTAAGCTTGGCAGCGTGAGTGAAGGAGGCTTTGTTGCGGAATAGAAAGCCGACTCTTGATTTGATTTTCGATTGGAGATGTTTGATATGGGTCTGGAAGGAGAGTTTGCAGTCTAGCCAGACACCTAGGTACTTATAGGTGTCCACATATTCAAGGTCGGAACCATCCAGTGTGGTGATGCTAGTCGGGCATGCGGGTGCAGGCAGCGATCGGTTGAAAAGCATGCATTTGGTTTTACTAGCGTTTAAGAGCAGTTGGAGGCCACGGAAGGAGTGTTGTATGGCATTGAAGCTCGTTTGGAGGTTAGATAGCACAGTGTCCAATGACGGGCCGAAAGTATATAGAATGGTGTCGTCTGCGTAGAGGTGGATCAGGGAATCGCCCGCAGCAAGAGCAACATCATTGATATATACAGAGAAAAGAGTCGGCCCGAGAATTGAACCCTGTGGCACCCCCATAGAGACTGCCAGAGGACCGGACAGCATGCCCTTCCGATTTGACACACGGAACTCTGTCTGCAAAGTAATTGGTGAACCAGGCAAGGCAGTCATCCGAAAAAACCGAGGCTACTGAGTCTGCCGATAAGAATATGGTGATTGACAGAGTCGAAAGCCTTGGCAAGGTCGATGAATACGGCTGCACAGTACTGTCTTTTATCGATGGCGGTTATGATGTCGTTTAGTACCTTGAGTGTGGCTGAGGTGCACCCGTGACCGGCTCGGAAACCAGATTGCATAGCGGAGAAGGTACGGTGGGATTCGAGATGGTCAGTGACCTGTTTGTTGACTTGGCTTTCGAAGACCTTAGATAGGCAGGGCAGAATGGATATAGGTCTGTAACAGTTTGGGTCCGGGGTGTCTCCCCCTTTGAAGAGGGGGATGACTGCGGCAGCTTTCCAATCCTTGGGGATCTCAGACGATATGAAAGAGAGGTTGAACAGGCTGGTAATAGGGGTTGCGACAATGGCGGCGGATAGTTTCAGAAATAGAGGGTCCAGATTGTCAAGCCCAGCTGATTTATACGGGTCCAGGTTTTGCAGCTCTTTCAGAACATCTGCTATCTGGATTTGGGTAAAGGACAACCTGGAGAGGCTTGGGCGAGGAGCTGCGGGGGGCCGGAGCTGTTGGCCGAGGTAGGAGTAGCCAGGCGGAAGGCATGGCCAGCCGTTGAGAAATGCTTGTTGAAGTTTTCGATAATCATGGATTTGTCGGTGGTGACCGTGTTCCCTAGCCTCAGTGCAGTGGGCAGCTGGGAGGAGGTGCTCTTGTTCTCCATGGACTTCACAGTGTCCCAGAACTTTTTGGAGTTGGAGCTACAGGATGCAAACTTCTGCCTGAAGAAGCTGGCCTTAGCTTTCCTGACTGACTGCGTGTATTGGTTCCTGACTTCCCTGAACAGTTGCATATCGCGGGACTGTTCGATGCTATTGCAGTCCGCCACAGGATGTTTTTGTGCTGGTCGAGGGCAGTCAGGTCTGGAGTGAACCAAGGGCTGTATCTGTTCTTAGTTCTGTATTTTTTGAACGGAGCATGCTTATCTTAAATGGTGAGGAAGTTACTCTTAAAGAATGACCAGGCATCCTCAACTGACGGGATGAGGTCAATGTCCTTCTAGGATACCCGGGCCAGGTCGATTAGAAAGGCCTGCTCACAGAAGTGTTTTAGGGAGCGTTTGACAGTGATGAGGGGTGGTCGTTTGACTGCGGCACCGTAGCGGATACAGGCAATTAGCTTCTGGAGGTTCTTGAGTGTGTTCTAATAATTAAAAATAATAGCGATTCCGTATCACATTGGGTGAGGCAGGTTTCCGGAAGGTATAAACACATTTTTTTAAATCGGGAAGAGATAGAAAGTACATATGGGCCACTGCGTATTTGGGACGCGGTGATGCAGACGTTAGCAGGCCTGTGCTAACAAGCTAACAGATTAGCAGGCCGGGGTAAACAAGGTAGTAGTTAGCGGACCTGGGCTAAACAAGCTAGCAGTTAGCATGCCGAATTAGCAAGCAGGGAGATAGCGAGGGCTAGAGAGTTAGCCTTTGGAGAACGTCGCGATGGGGTGAGTCTGTTTATTCCTCTTCATGCAGTGACAACGATAGACCGGTCGTGGGTCCGGGTATTGTAGTCCAGGGGTATGCTAGGAGCACAGGAGCTCTGGCCGGGCTAGCTTCAAACTACGTGGGTGGAAACGCTAGCCAGGAGTAATCAACCAGGGTTGAGGTTTAGCTCGATAGCTAGTTGTGAAGATCCAGCTGAAAAATGTTCTGTTTGCGGTGGGAATCCGGGGATAAAAAATAAATAGGTCCGTTATGCTCTGGTTAGCGTCGCGTTGTTTGAACTGGCGAGAGCTTTCCGAGCTAAAGGTTAGCAGATGACCGGTTAGCTGAAGACCGCTAGCATAGCTGGTGGTTAGCTGGCTAGCTTCAGTTGAGAGGTTCCGGTTCCGAAGTAAATATAAATACTTTAGGAAAAGTAGCTACATTGGGTGAGGCGGGTTGCAGGAGAGTATTTGGAAGCTTAGGTTTAGCAAAATGTTTTTAAAGATATGCGAAGAAAAATATCTAAAACAAAAAAGAGACGATATTTACAGAGAGACGATACGACAGGACGACTTACTGCTACGCCATCTTGGAACATCAGACACACCGACGACTTATCAGACACACTGACGACTTATCAGACACACCAACACAGGTAACCATTCTCCTGCCTCACCAACACAGGTAACCATTCTCCTGCCTCACCAACACAGGTAACCATTCTCCTGCCTCACCAACACAGGTAACCATTCTCCTGCCTCACCAACACAGGTAACCATTCTCCTGCCTCACCAACACAGGTAACCATTCTCCCGCTCACACCGAGACTAGAAACCAGGACCTCTGCCTCACCAACACAGGTAACCACTCTCCTGCCTCACCAACACAGGTAACCACTCTCCTGCCTCACCAACACAGGTAACCACTCTCCTGCCTCACCAACACAGGTAACCATTCTCCTGCCTCACAAACACAGGTCTCATCAACACAGGCCTCACCAACACAGGTAACCATAATCCTGCCTCACCAACACAGGTCTCACCAACACAGGTAACCATTATCCTGCCTCACCAACACAGGTAACCATTATCCTGCCTCACCAACACAGGTCTCACCAACACAAGCCTCACCAACACAGGTAACCATTCTCCTGCCTCACCAACACAGGCCTCACCAACACAGGTAACCATTCTCCTGCCTCACCAACACAGGTAACCATTCTCCTGCCTCACCAACACAGGTAACCACTCTCCTGCCTCACCAACACAGGTAACCACTCTCCTGCCTCACCAACACAGGTAACCACTCTCCTGCCTCACCAACACAGGTAACCATTCTCCTGCCTCACAAACACAGGTCTCATCAACACAGGCCTCACCAACACAGGTAACCATAATCCTGCCTCACCAACACAGGTCTCACCAACACAGGTAACCATTATCCTGCCTCACCAACACAGGTAACCATTATCCTGCCTCACCAACACAGGTCTCACCAACACAAGCCTCACCAACACAGGTAACCATTCTCCTGCCTCACCAACACAGGCCTCACCAACACAGGTAACCATTCTCCTGCCTCACCAACACAGGTAACCATTCTCCTGCCTCACCAACACAGGTAACCACTCTCCTGCCTCACCAACACAGGTAACCACTCTCCTGCCTCACCAACACAGGTAACCACTCTCCTGCCTCACCAACACAGGTAACCATTCTCCTGCCTCACAAACACAGGTCTCATCAACACAGGCCTCACCAACACGGGTAACCATAATCCTGCCTCACCAACACAGGTCTCACCAACACAGGTAACCATTATCCTGCCTCACCAACACAGGTAACCATTCTCCTGCCTCACCAACACAGGTCTCACCAACACAGGTAACCATTCTCCTGCCTCACCAACACAGGCCTCACCAACACAGGTAACCATTCTCCTGCCTCACCAACACAGGTAACCATTCTCCTGCCTCACCAACACAGGTAACCATTATCCTGCCTCACCAACACAGGTAACCATCTCCTGCCTCACCAACACAGGTAACCACTCTCCTGCCTCACCAACACAGGTAACCATTATCCTGCCTCACCAACACAGGTAACCATTATCCTGCCTCACAAACACAGGTAACCATTATCCTGCCTCACAAACACAGGTAACCACTTTCCTGCCTCACCAACACAGTCGTGCCACCGACTGGCATTATATTGTATTATTCATTTCTCCTCCTCACTCCACCCCTCCACATTCCTCTCTCTCTCTCTCTCTCTCTCTCTTTCTCCTCCTCTCTCCACCCCTCCACATTCCTCTCTCTCGCTCTCTCTCTCTCTCTCTCTCTCTCTTGCTCTCTCGCTCTCTTGCTCTCTCGCTCTCTCTCTCTCAAACATCCATCTCCATCACACTACAGGCTATTTATACATGATGCTCTCTGTCTGTACCTACAGTGTGCTGCACTCCTGACTTCCTCTCTGTCTGTCTTTCTCATCTCATCTCAGCAACCATCACTTAAGACCGGTTCTATGAATTCCTATCCTGCAAGCCCATGCACACACGTACATAAAACGCACACACACACACACACACAATCACACACCCACACACACACACACACACACACAAACAAACACCCACACACACACAATCACACACACGCACAATCACACACACACACAAACACAATCACACACACGCACAATCACACACACACACACACACACAATCACACACACACACACAATCACACACACACAAACACAATCACACACACACACACACACAATCACACACAAACACGCACACAAACACACGATAACACACACAAACACACGATAACATACGCACTATACATACACTTAGTACTGTAGATATGTGTTAGTGGTGGAGTAGGGGCCTGAGGGCACACAGTGTGTTGTGAAATCGGTGAATGTTTTTGTAATTTTTCACGGATCCTTCTGGAACATTCATCACGACCCACTTTTGTCCCCTATTCCTGCTGATTGTACTTGTCCATACGTGCCCTTTTGTTCACCACGGTGCCGTCGTTTATTGTTACGACGTCCGTTGGTGCGTGTGAGTACCTGTGCTGTGTGTTTTGGGCTTTCGTGCCACTGTGGACCGATGATTACGGGTCTCGTCCCGTGTGTTATTTATTCTCCTCTTTTGTTTGGGGTTTTTGTTACGTGTTTTGTTTGGTCTTCGTCCCCGTGTCCTTGCACGGCACGCCGTAGCTCATCTTGGTCCAGGTCGCAGTTGTAAATGAGAACTTGTTCTCGACTGGCCTACCTGGTTAAATAAAGGTGTTCTCGACTGGCCTACCTGGTTAAATAAAGGTGTTCTCGACTGGCCTACCTGGTTAAATAAAGGTGAAATAAAAACTATTACGCATTCCTCCGCCTGTCTCCTGAATCATTGTTACCAATGTGACATAATGTTTTTAAATTGTATTAACTGGAACTAACAGGGATACATAATAAACCCCAGGAAGAGTAGCTGCTGCCTTGACAGGAACTATTGGGGATCCATAATAAACCCCAGGAAGAGTAGCTGCTGCCTTGACAGGAACTAATGGGGATCCATAATAAACCCCAGGAAGAGTAGCTGCTGTCTTGGCAGGAACTAATGGGGATACATAATAAACCCCAGGAAGAGTAGCTGCTGTCTTGGCAGGAACTAATGGGGATACATAATAAACCCCAGAAAGAGTAGCTGCTGTCTTGGCAGGAACTAATGGGGATACATAATAAACCCCAGAAAGAGTAGCTGCTGCCTTGGCAGGAACTAATGGGGATCCATAATAAACCCCAGAAATAATAAACCCCAGAGTAGCTGCTGCCTTGGCAGGAACTAATGGGGATCCATAATAAACCCCAGGAAGAGTAGCTGCTGCCTTGGCAGGAACTAATGGGGATACTCCATAATAAACCCCAGAAAAACCCCAGAAAGTAGCTGCTGCCTTGACAGGAACTAATGGGGATCCATAATAAACCCCAGGAAGAGTAGCTGCTGCCTTGGCAGGAACTAATGGGGATACATAATAAACCCCAGGAAGAGTAGCTGCTGCCTTGGCAGGAACTAATGGGGATACATAATAAACCCCAGGAAGAGTAGCTGCTGTCTTGACAGGAACTAATGGGGATACATAATAAACCCCAGAAAGAGTAGCTGCTGTCTTGGCAGGAACTAATGGGGATACATAATAAACCCCAGGAAGAGTAGCTGCTGCCTTGACAGGAACTAATGGGGATACATAATAAACCCCAGGAAGAGTAGCTGCTGTCTTGGCAGGAACTAATGGGGAACATAATAAACCCCAGAAAGAGGATAGGAACAATATACATAATAAACCCCAGAAAGAGTAGCTGCTGCCTTGACAGGAACTAATGGGGATCCATAATAAACCCCAGGAAGAGTAGCTGCTGCCTTGGCAGGAACTAATGAGGATCCATAATAAACCCCAGAAAGAGTAGCTGCTGTCTTGACAGGAACTAATGAGGATCCATAATAAACCCCAGGAAGAGTAGCTGCTGCCTTGACAGGAACTAATGGGGATCCATAATAAACCCCAGAAAGAGTAGCTGCTGTCTTGGCAGGAACTAATGGGGATACATAATAAACCCCAGGAAGAGTAGCTGCTGCCTTGACAGGAACTAATGGGGATACATAATAAACCCCAGAAAGAGTAGCTGCTGCCTTGACAGGAACTAATGGGGATACATAATAAACCCCAGAAAGAGTAGCTGCTGTCTTGACAGGAACTAATGGGGATACATAATAAACCCCAGAAAGAGTAGCTGCTGCCTTGACAGGAACTAATGGGGATCCATAATAAACCCCAGGAAGAGAGCTGCTGCCTTGAGGAACTGCTGGAAGAGTAGCTGCTGCCTTGGCAGGAACTTGACAGGAACTAATGGGGATCCATAATAAACCCCAGAAGAGTAGCTGCTGCCTTGGCTTAATGGGGATCCATAATAAACCCCAGGAAACTAATGGGGATACATAATAAACCCCAGAAAGAGTAGCTGCTGCCTTGACAGGAACTAATGGGGATCCATAATAAACCCCAGGAAGAGTAGCTGCTGCCTTGGCAGGAACTAATGGGGATCCATAATAAACCCCAGGAAGAGTAGCTGCTGCCTTGACAGGAACTAATGGGGATCCATAATAAACCCCAGGAAGAGTAGCTGCTGCCTTGGCAGGAACTAATGGGGATCTATAATGAATACAAATAAACACCCCTTGACTTTAAAAAAATTGATTAAATTGCGTATTATGATTTTAGACATTTTTAACATTTTTAACGTCTTGAGTCAATAAATATTCAAACGCTTTGTTAGTGCAAGCCTAAATATGTCCAGGGATAAAAAAAATATGCTTAGCAAGTCACATAATACGTTGAATGGACTCAGTGTGAACAAATAGTGTTTTAAATGTTTAATTTTGAATGACTGCCTCATCTCTGTAAGGTCACTCAGTCGAGTTAACTTTCTGGAGAGGAAGCAAACCGCTCTGAGATTTCACCATGAGGCCAATGGTGACTTTAGAACTGTTGCAGAGTAGAGTGAAAAGAAGGAAGCCTGTACAGATAAATAAATATTCCATAACATGCATCCTGTTTGCAACAAGACACTAAAGTAATACTGCGAAAATTGTGGCAAAGCAATTTACTTTTTGTATTAAATGCAAAGTGTTACATTTGGGGCAAATCCAATACAACATATTACTGAGTACCACTCTCCATATTTTCAAGCATAGTGGTGGCTGCATCATGTTGTGGGTATTCTTTGTAATCATTAACGACTGGTGAGTTTTTCAGGATAAAAAAATAATTGGAATGGAGCTAAGCACAGACAAAATCCTAGAGGAAAACCTGGTTCAGTCTGCTTTCCACCAGACACTGGGAGACGGAATTCACCTTTCAGCAGGACAATAACATACAACACAAGACCAAATACACACTGGTGTTACTTGACTCAGGGGTGTGAATCCTTATATAAATTAGATATTTCTGGATTACATTTTTATTTTTATTTTATTGCTAACATTTGTAAAAACATGTTTGCAATATGGGGTATTGTGTGTAGAAATGGGTGAAATTAAAACAAGTTGATTTAATCCGTTCTGAATTCAGGCTGTAACAACATGTGGAATAAGTCAAAGGGTATGAATACTTCCGAAGGCTCGGTACAGTATATCCCCTCTCAAAGCACATTATGGGTATTGCGTGTGTGTGTGTGTGTGTGTGTGTGTGTGTGTGTGTGTGTGTGTGTGTGTGTGTGTGTGTGTGTGTGTGTGTGTGTGTGTGTGTGTGTGTGTGTGTGTGTGTGTGTGTGTGTGTGTGTGTGTGTGTGTGTGTGTGTGTGTGTCGGTCAGAGTGGGGTGGGGGTCAATTCCAATTCCTTCCATTGCGTCTGCACTCCCTATAGCTTGCCTGACCATCATTACGGTTCATGCATTTTCAATGCCAACAATTTCATGAGCGTTCTATAGCCTGCCTCTATCTGTTCCCAAGGGCTTTTTTTCTCTATCGAAGGCTCTCCAATCTTTCATTACCCCTAGAGAGAATAGAGGGAAAGGGGGAGGGAGAGGAGAATAGGAGAGAAAGAGAGAGGAGAGAAAAGGGGAGGAGAGGATAGGATAGGAGAAGAGATAGGTAAGGAGAAGAGAGGGGAAGGGAGAGGAGCAAGGAGGAGAGGATAGGAAAGGAGAGGACAGGATAGGAAAGGAGAGGAGAGGGGAAGGGAGAAGAGCAAGGGAGAGAGGATAGGAAAGGAGAAGAGGGGAAGGGAGAAGAACAAGGGGGAGAGGATAGGAAAGGAGAGGATAGGAAAGGAGAGGAGAGGGGAAGGGAGAAGAGCAAGGGAGAGAGGATAGGAAAGGAGAAGAGATAGGTAAGGAGAAGAGAGGGGAAGGGAGAAGAACAAGGGGGAGAGGATAGGAAAGGAGAGGAGATAGGTAAGGAGAAGAACAAGGGGGAGATGATAGGAAAGGAGAAGAGAGGGGAAGGGAGAAGATCAAGGGGAGAGGAAATGAGAAAAGGGGAGGAGATAGGAAAGGAGAAGAGAGGGGAAGGGAGAAGAGCAAGGGGGAGATGAAATGAGAAACAGGGAGGAGAGGATAGGAAGAGGGAGGACATAGAAATTAGTAAAAATCCTCTGCTTTTCCCATGAAAAGAACTAAAGGCTCTTGGAGCATGTTGTTCCAGCAGCCATACGCTGGCCAGCTGTGTGTGTATCGGCAAAATTAGGCCACAGCTGTCTGATAGCAACGTAAAATATGAAGTCAGATGTTAGTGAGGAAGAGACATCCACCCACTCCAGATTTGGGGAAAGTGTGTGTTTGTATGAAACGAAGAGCAGACATCATGACTTTTTCAATCCCAGACTATTCATAACTAGATGGTAACTTTACATTAAGTAAACCTGTGGTTTAGTTTAGTTCTTTAACAGTATGTTTGTGGTAGTGGAGAAACGTGTTCTGATTTTAGATGTGAATAGCCAAAGAAGTAGAGAACGATTTCATATTCTGAAATGCAGATGTTTTTTAAAAAAGTAATTAAGAAAAGTAGTCAGTTCCTCAAAAACAGTTCCTCATAAATTGTTCGATTGGTAGAATATTTTTTTTTGTTCTGATTTCAGATGTGAAAAGCCTGAGAAGTAGAGGAAGATTTCATAAGCTCTATCTACCTTTTTGTCTAATTTGTTTGGGAAAGGGGTCCGAATAGCTGTTTGTAAAAAAAAAGTTGGGGAAAAAATGTAATTCTTGTCGAGGTTTATTTGTATCATAGTGCTGTCTGGGTTGTCTAGCTACCTCTTTCTTTATGGATGGGTAGTACTGAGTGCCATGCATTTGGCTGGTCAGTGAAAAAAGATGGGATTACTCACAACACCATTTCTGTAGAGGTCTGTAAGGAAAAAAAATGGTTTCTGGCCTCTCCTTTAGTAGTTATTGTTTACAAGATTTTCCTCAATGTGTGTGTGTGTGTTTTTTTTTGCCTCTGTGGGATAGAGAACGAACTCAGTGCTGAGGGGGGGGGGGGGGAGTGGTGCCTGCGGCTGCGCTGCTCGGTTCTGCGCCGTTGCCATGGTAACCGTTTTTTTTGTTTGTCCCCTGCTATTTGCCCACGAGCTCAAACCTGCAGGTTGTCTGTGTGTGGAGTACGTGCCCAACTCTTTGGAGCGTTTTATGTAGTTATATAAATAACGTAATGTTTAAGGATGTGTTTCTAATCAGCGGACATATGGAATTGTTTTAGGACGGTCGTACCATGGATCATTTAGCTATTTGATTTAGAGTTTTAGGAGCGATCAAAAATGTTTTTTGATAAAACATTGAATTTGGCCTTACTGCAATTAGGCCCCTAGAAACACATTGAATAACAAATTCATACCTGGCAAAACAGACAGTCGAAAAATTAATAAAATGGAAGTTTGTTTTTAAATGTCCTATATCTGAGAGACATATGAAAGCTCAGGAAATTATTTTGTATTATTTTCTACCCACATTTAAGCCTTTTTGGGGGGGGGGCATTAAACTACTTCCATACACAGAGCCTTTCAGCAAGTATCCACACCTCTTGATTTAATTCCACATTTTGTTGTGTTACAGCCTGAATTCAAAACGGATTTTTAAAAAATAAAATACAAATCTACACACAATAACCCATAATGCCAAAGTCAAATAATGTTTTTAGAAAACATTTATTTATTAGATTTTTTTTTTTACAAATTATTTCAAAATGAAAATCTGAAATGTCTTGAGTCATTAAGTATGTAACTCCTTTCTGAAGGTACTGTGTGCATGACTGGAATCAACTATAGTCTGCATTGAGATGAGAATCCATATATATGTAATACCCATATAAGTTTGCATTACATTTCTAGCTTCTAGGTGTATGAGGAGTTGCGTTCCAAATAAGTCAGAAGCATGTCGAAGATTTAAAGTGGGGACTGTTGCTTCGCAAGCCACACTAAAAACACCATGGATTTCTTATATAGTCCATTCTGTAGTGCTCAGGAAAGGCAACGTTGGGTATGTTAATGAGGAGATGGAAAAATTAAAAAAAATTGTAATGAGTTCTTGAAATATCTTTCATTTGATTCATTTAGCAGACAAACACTCTTATCCAGAGTGATTTACAGTATATAAATGCATTTTTTTTATCCCTTTCTATTTCATACTGGTCCCTCGTAGGGATTTGAACCCACAACCCCGGCATTGCAAGCACCACGCTCTACCAAGTGAACCGTATGAGACCCTATCAAAACACGAAAGGAAACGCTGTGTTTATGGTCAGTCGGTGTTGTACTCTTCTATGGGGACATTTCTTTACGTTAAGTTGTTTTTACAGAGCCTTCGGAAAGTATTCAGACCCCCTTGACTTCTTCCACATGTTGTTACATGACAACCTGATTCTAAAATGGATTCAATACTAAAAAAAAAAAAAATCCTCAGCAATCTACATACAAACACACCATAGACAAAGCGAAAATATGTTTTTAGAAATGTTTGCGAATTTATTACAAATTTTAAAAAAAACAGAAATACCTTATTTACTTACGTTTTCAGCCCCTTTGCAATGAGACTCAACATTGAGTTCAGGTGCTTCCTGTTTCCATTGATCATCCTTGAGATGTTTCTATAACTTGATGGGAGTCCACTTGTGGTAAATTCAATTGATTGGACATGATTTGGAAAGGCACACACTGGTCCCACATTTGACAGTGCGTGTCAGGGCAAAAACCAAGTCGTGAGGACAAAGAGCTCTGAGACAGGATTATGTCGAGGCACAGATCTGGGGAAGGGTACCAAAAAATGTCTGCAGCATTGAAGGTCCCCAAGAACACAGTGGCCTCCATCATTCTTAAATGGAAGAAGTTTGGAACCACCAAGACTCTTTCTAGATCTGGCTGCCCGGACAAACTGAGAAATCGGGGAAGAAGGGCCTCGGTCAAGGAGGTGATGAAGAACCTGATGGTCACTCTGACAGAGCTCCAGAGTTCCTCTTTGGAGATTGGAGAACCTTCCAGAAGGACAACCATCTCTGCAGCACTCCACCAATCAGGCCTTTATGGTAGAGTGGCCAGATGGAAGCCACTCCTCAGTAAAAGGCACATGACAACCCACTTGGAGTTTGCCAAAAGGCACCTAAAGTCTCTCAGACAATGAGAAACCAGATTATCCGGTCTAATGAAACCAAGGTTGAACTCTTTGTCCTGAATGCCAAGCGTCACATCTGGAGGAAACCTGGCACCAACCCTACGGTGAAGCGTGGTGGTGGCAGCATCATGTTGTGGGGATGTTTTTTAGCGGCAGGGACTGGGAGACTAGTAAGGATTGAGGTAAAGATGAATGGAGAAAAGTACAGAGAGATCCTTGATGAAAACCTGCTCCAGAGCGCTCAGCACCCTATTAGAGCCACCCTATTTGTTACATAGCGCACTACTTTGACCAGTGTGCCGTGTTCAAGCCTGTAGATCCACAGTAGTCTGTCTACCTGTAATCAGGCACAGCTCTACACCGCCCTCTAGTGTCAGAAAACCAGAGAACTGATGGAGACTTTGATCAACTTTAATTTGAACTCGGGATAAAAAGTGGCACACCTTTTAGACAGGTACATTTCTATGGCAACGAATCCTTCACAACTAACCTGTTCCGGTGTTCTATTTATCGAGTTGAGGACCAATGAAATGAGAGGATTCCCTCCCTCTCGCAAATATTGTCATCATCCCCTTCATTTGAGGAAGATGACTGAGTAAATATTTTATTAACCCCCCAAAAACGTTTGTGTGTAAAAATAAATTATAATGTTATAATACCTACAGTGCTTTGCAAATGTATTCATCCCCCTTGGTGTTTTTCCTATTTTGTTGCATTACAACCTGTAATTTAAATGGATTTTAATTTGGATTTCATGTAATGGACAAAATAGTCCAAATTGGTGAAGTGAAATGAAAAAAATAACTTGTTTCAAAAAATGTTTAAAAATTAAAAACTGAAAAGTGGTGCGTACATTCACCCCCTTCGCTATGAAGCCCCTAAATAAGATCTGGTGTAACATATTACATTCAAAAGTCGAATAATTAGTCAAATAAGTCCACCTGTGTGCAATCTAAGTGTCACATGATCGGTCACATGATCTCAACATATATACACCTGTTCTAAAAGGCCCCAGAGTCTGCAACACCACTAAGCAAGGGTCACCACCAAGCAAGCATCACCATGATGACCAAGGAGCTCTCCAGGGACAAAGTTGTGGAGAAGTACATATCAGGGTTATAAAAAAACATACGAAACTTTGAACATCCCACGGAGCACCATTAAATCCATTATAAAAAAATTGAAAGTATATGGCACCACAACAAACCTGCCAAGAGAGGGCCTCCAACCAAGTCTCACGGACCAGGCAAGGAGGGCATTAATCAGAGGCAACAAAGAGACCAAAGATAACCCTGAAGGAGCTGCAAAGCTCCACAGCGGAGATTGGAGTATCTGTCCATAGGACCACTTTAAGTCGTAGACTCCACAGAGCTGGGCTTTATGGAAGAGTGGCCAGAAAAAAAGACATTGTTTAAAGAGATAAATAAGCAAACACGTTTGGTGTTCACCAAAAAGCACGTGGGAAGCTCCCCAAACCTATGGAAGAAGGTACTCTGGTCAGATGAGACCATTAGTAAAGCCCATGGGAAACTCCCCAAACCTATGGAAGAAGGTACTCTGGTCAGATGAGACCATTAGTAAAGCCCATGGGAAACTCCCCAAACCTATGGAAGAAGGTACTCTGGTCAGATGAGACCATTAGTAAAGCCCATGGGAAACTCCCCAAACATATGGAAGAAGGTACTCTGGTCAGATGAGACCATTAGTAAAGCCCATGGGAAACTCCCCAAACCTATGGAAGAAGGTACTCTGGTCAGATGAGACCATTAGTAAAGCCCATGGGAAACTCCCCAAACCTATGGAAGAAGGTACTCTGGGCAGATGAGACCATTAGTAAATAGTAATGACAACGCCTCCTTTCCAAACTAAGTTTTTCACACGATTGTATTTAGAAATTTGCTTAAAGACAAAACCGACAGACACAACCAACCATAGACAAATCATCCATAATGGGCGGTTCCCATCCAAGTCACGAGTGTCAGGCATTGCTAGCGTACCCATTTAACAGGAAAATTGTCAGGGTTAGAGGTTTCAAAACCCTTCCATGAATTGTATGTCCATAGCCACCACATGTCTCTATGTAGTACTGTGGAATAGAGTTCCATGTAGTCATGGCTCTATGTAGTACTGTGGAATAGAGTTCCATGTAGTCATGGCTCTATGTAGTACTGTGGAATAGAGTTCCATGTAGTCATGGCTCTATGTAGTACTGTGGAATAGAGTTCCATGTAGTCATGGCTCTATGTAGTACTGTGGAATTAGAGTTCCATGTAGTCATGGCTCTATGTAGTACTGTGGAATAGAGTTCCATGTAGTCATGGCTCTATGTAGTACTGTGGAATAGAGTTCCATGTTGTCATGGCTCTATGTAGTACTGTGGAATAGAGTTCCATGTTGTCATGGCTCTATGTAGTACTGTGGAATAGAGTTCCATGTAGTCATGGCTCTATGTAGTACTGTGGAATACAGTTCCATGTAGTCATGGCTCTATGTAGTACTGTGGAATACAGTTCCATGTAGTCATGGCTCTATGTAGTACTGTGGAATAGAGTTCCATGTAGTCATGGCTCTATGTAGTACTGTGGAATACAGTTCCATGTAGTCATGGCTCTATGTAGTACTGTGGAATAGAGTTCCATGTAGTCATGGCTCTATGTAGTACTGTGTCATGGCTCTATGTAGTACTGTGGAATACAGTTCCATGTAGTCATGGCTCTATGTAGTACTGTGGAATAGAGTTCCATGTAGTTATGGCTCTATGTAGTACTGTGGAATAGAGTTCCATGTAGTTATGGCTCTATGTAGTACTGTGGAATAGAGTTCCATGTAGTCATGGCTCTATGTAGTACTGTGGAATAGAGTTCCATGTAATCATGTCTCTATGTAGTACTGTGGAATAGAGTTCCATGTAGTCATGGCTCTATGTAGTACTGTGGAATAGAGTTCCATGTAGTCATGGCTCTATGTAGTACTGTGGAATAGAGTTCCATGTAGCCATGGCTCTATGTAGTACTGGGTACCTCCCATAGTCTGTTCTGGATTGTAAAATGACCTTTGGTGGCATGTCTTGTGGGGTATGCATGGCTGTCCGACGCATTCAACATGTCAATACCTCTCACAAACACAAGTGGTGATGAAGTGAATCTCTCCTCCACTTTGAGCCAGGAGAGATGGACATGCATATGATTAATGTCAGCTCTCTGTGTACATCCAAGGGAAATGGTCAGCCGTGCTGCCCTGTCCTGAGCCAATTGCAATTTTCCTAAATCCTTCTTTGTGGCACCTGACCACACGACTGAACAGTAGTTCAGGTGCGACAAAACTAGAGCCTGTAGGACCTGCCTTGTTGATAGTGTTGTTAAGAAGGTAGAAACTAGGGCCTGTAGAACCTGCCTTGTTGATAGTGTTGTCAAGAAGGTAGATACTAGAGCCTGTAGGACCTGCCTTGTTGATAGTGTTGTTAAGAAGGTAGAAACTAGAGCCTGTAGGACATGCCTTGTTGATAGTGTTGTTAAGAAGGTAGAAACTAGGGCCTGTAGGACCTGCCTTGTTGATAGTGTTGTTAAGAAGGTAAAAAACTAGGGCCTGTAGGACCTGCCTTGTTGATAGTGTTGTTAAGAAGGTAGAAACTAGAGCCTGTAGGACCTGCTTTGTTGATAGTGTTGTTAAGAAGGTAGAAACTAGAGCCTGTAGGACCTGCCTTGTTGATAGTGTTGTTAAGAAGGTAGAAACTAGAGCCTGTAGGACCTGCCTTGTTGATAGTGTTGTTAAGAAGGTAGAAACTAGAGCCTGTAGGACCTGCCTTGTTGATAGTGTTGTTAAGAAGGTAGAAACTAGTCTGTAGGACCTGCCTTGTTGATAGTGTTGTTAAGAAGGTAGAAACAAGGGCCTGTAGGACCTGCCTTGTTGATAGTGTTGTTAAGAAGGTAGAAACTAGAGCCTATAGGACCTGCCTTGTTGATAGTGTTGTTAAGAAGGTAGAAACTAGAGCCTGTAGGACCTGCCTTGTTGATAGTGTTGTTAAGAAGGTAGAAACTAGTCTGTAGGACCTGCCTTGTTGACAGTGTTGTTAAGAAGGTAGAAACTAGAGCCTGTAGGACCTGCCTTGTTGATAGTGTTGTTAAGAAGGTAGAAACTAGAGCCTGTAGGACCTGCCTTGTTGATAATGTTGTTAAGAAGGTAGAAACTAGAGTCTGTAGGACCTGCCTTGTTGATAGTGTTGTTAAGAAGGTAGAAACTAGGGCCTGTAGGACCTGCCTTGTTGATAGTGTTGTTAAGAAGGTAGAAACTAGAGCCTGTAGGACCTGCCTTGTTGATAGTGTTGTTAAGAAGGTAGAAACTAGAGCCTGTAGGACCTGCCTTGTTGATAGTGTTGTTAAGAATGCAGAGCAGGGATTTATTACAGACAGACTTCTCCTCATCCTAGCTACTGTTGTATCAATATGTTTTGACCATGACAGTTTACGATCCAGGGTTAATGCAGCAATTTAGCCTCCTCAACATGCTCAACTGCCACATTATTCATTACAAGATGTAGTTGAGGTTTAGGGTTTAGTGAATGATTTATCCCAAATACAATGCTTTTAGTTTTTGAAATATTTAGGACTAACATTCCTTGCCACCCATTCGGAAACTAACTGCAGCTCTTAAGTGTTGCAGTCATTTCAGTCGCTGTAGTAACTGACGTCTATAGTGTTGAGTCATCCGCATACATAGACACACTGGCTTTACTCAAAGCCATTGGCATGTCGTTAGTAAATATTAAAAATGTAAGGGGCCTAGACAGCTGCCTTGGGGAATTCCTGATTCTACCTGGATTATGTTGGAGAGGCTTCCATTAAAGAACACCCTCTGTGTTCTGTTAGACAGGTAACTCTTTATCCACATTATAGCAGGGGGGTGTAAAGCCATAACACCCTCTGTGTTCTGTTAGACAGGTAACTCTTTATCCACATTATAGCAGGGGGTGTAAAGCCATAACACCCTCTGTGTTCTGTTAGACAGGTAACTCTTTATCCACATTATAGCAGGGGGTGTAAAGCCATAACACCCTCTGTGTTCTGTTAGAGGTAACTCTTTATCCACAGTATAGCAGGGGGTGTAAAGCCGTAACACCCTCTGTGTTCTGTTAGACAGGTATCTCTTATCCACATTATAGCAGGGGGTGTAAAGCCATAACACCCTCTGTGTTCTGTTAGACAGGTAACTCTTTATCCACATTATAGCAGGGGGTGTAAAGCCGTAACACCCGCTGTGTTCTGTTAGACAGGTAACTCTTTATCCACATCATAGCAGGGGGTGTAAAGCCATAACACCCTCTGTGTTCTTTTAGACAGGTAACTCTTTATCCACATTATAGCAGGGGGTGTAAAGCCATAACACAAGTTTTCCAGCAGCAGACTATGATCGATAATGTCAAAAGCTGCACTGATATCTAACAAGACAGCCCCCAGAATCATTTTTATCATAATTTTCTCTCAGCCAATCATCAGTCATTTGTATGTGCTGTGCTTGTTGAATGTCCTTCCCTATAAGCTGAAAGTCTGCTGTCAATTTGTTTACTGTAAAAATATAATTGTATCTGGTCAAAACACAATTTTCCCAGAAGTTTACTAAGGGTTGGTAACAGGCTGATTGGTCGGCTATTTGAGCCAGTAATGGGGACTTTATTATTCTTAGGTAGGGGAATATTTTCTGCTTCACATCCAGGCCTGAGGGCACACGCTTTCTAGTAGGTTTAATTTGAAGATAAGGCAAATAGGAGTGGCAATACTGCCCGCTATTATCTTCAGTAATTTTCCATCCAAGTTGTTAGACCCCGGTGGCTTGTCATTGTTGATAGACAAACATTTGGTCAGATATACTTGGATGTGTAGTGTCAGCGTTTGTTGCTGGCGTGTCATGCCTAAATTTGCTAATCTTGCCAATGAATAAATGTTAGTGGGTTTTGTGATGAATGAGCCATCTGATTCAATGAATGATGGAGGGTAGTTTGTGAGCCATCTGATTCAATGAATGATGGAGGGTAGTTTGTGAGCCATCTGATTCAATGAATGATGGAGGGTAGTTTGTGAGCCATCTGATTTAATGAATGATGGAGGGTAGTTTGTGAGCAATTCAATGAATGATGGAGGGTAGTTTGTGAGCCATCTGATTCAATGAATGATGGAGGGTAGTTTGTGAGCCATCTGATTCAATGAATGATGGAGGGTAGTTTGTGAGCCATCTGATTCAATGAATGATGGAGGGTAGTTTGTGAGCCATCTGATTCAATGAATGATGGAGGGTAGTTTGTGAGCCATCTGATTCAATGAATGATGGAGGGTAGTTTGTGAGCCATCTGATTCAATGAATGATGGAGGGTAGTTTGTGAGCCATCTGATTTAATGAATGATGGAGGGTAGTTTGTGAGCCATCTGATTTAATGAATGATGGAGGGTAGTTTGTGAGCCATCTGATTTAATAAGGTGCTTCAAAGCTTTTTACTATCATTCTTTATGTAATTTATCTTTGTTTCATAGTGTAATTTCTCCTTTTTATTCAGTTTAGTCACATTATTTCTCATTTTGCACCACCCGATGTTACAGGAAGGCCATAAAGATCATCAAGGACATCAACCACCCGAACCACTGCCTGTTCATCCCGCTATCATCCAGAAGGCGAGGTCAGTACAGGTGCATCAAAGCTGGGACCGAGAGACTGAAAAACAGCTTCTATCTCAAGGCCATCAGACTGTTAAACAGCCACCACTAACATTGAGTGGCTGCTGCCAACACACTGTCATTGACACTGACCCAACTCCAGCCACTTTAATAATGGGAATTGATGGGAAATGTAAATATATCACTAGCCACTTTAAACAATGCTACCTTATATAATGTTACATACCCTACATTATTCATCTCATATGCATATGTATATACTGTACTCTACATCATCGACTGCATCCTTATGTAATACATGTATCACTAGCCACTTTAACTATGCCACTTTGTTTACTTTGTCTACACACTCATCTCATATGTATATACTGTACTCGATACCATCTACTGTATGCTGCTCTGTACCATCACTCATTCATACATCCTTATGTACATATTCCTTATCCCCTTACACTGTGTATAAGACAGTAGTTTTGGAATTGTTAGTTAGATTAATAATATAATAATAATAATAATAATATAAATAATAATAATATAATAATAATAATAATATAATAAGATAACTTGTTGGTTATCACTGCATTGTCGGAACTAGAAGCACAAGCATTTCGCTACACTCGCATTAACATCTGCTAACCATGTGTATGTGACCAATATGATTTGATTTGGTTTAAGTTTGAGCTAACGGTAAGTAATTTAGTAGGGTTTAGGGGTTAGGGTGGTTAGTGTGTATGTGACAAATAAAATTTGATTTGATTTTGATTTGATTCTTGAGTCTTTTACATTCAGTTTTGTACACCAGCTTGAAACAGATGAAAATACAATACTTTAGGTTATGGAAGATCCACAGCGGTTTAGATGGTGCAATGATTCTCTACACTATACTTGCTTGTTTGTTTTGTCACAAACTGAAATTTAAACAAACTATGACAATTTTAGCAACCAGGAAATAAATGAAGAGATTCCTGCATAGAGCATCTTAAAGTAAAATAATAATAAATAATTTTAAAAAAGAACATTGGAATTTCAGTTTACTTTATGAATTGCAATGGATTTAAATCCAACCATAGCTCTAAATGACCCCACCTCTGCTCACTATGATTATCCATGATATTGACCAGATCGTCGAGTGGCCACTAACAATGTCCTCAAAGATGGAAGGCAGTCGGGAGGCGGCGAGATCAGGTCATATACGGTCACTGTAACAGCCTTTCTGCCATACCGGCAGTCACGAGTCATGGCCACAGTCACATTCCACGTAACCGTTTAGTCACGGTAATTAGGCTTCTCCAAGCTCTGATGCTGCTGATGGTCATTAGTATCCTACCTGGTACTCATCACTCTATAGTCCCTCTAATCACTCGGACATCAATGCAAATGTTTTGTTTTTTTATCTAACAATTCATGAGACCATGATCTCATGTTGCTAAACATTTCTATAGGCTATGCAATTGTGGGAGAAAAATAGAGTCATGGCCTCTGTTAAGAGGATCCCATCAGCTAGGCCTACTATATTTATAAACTTTCCTAATATTAAGCACATTGCTTCTCTTTACAACAGGAGTAGAGCCTACCTGGCTGGCATGAAAAACCATGGGAAAAAGCGTCCATTTGCTATTTAAGTGCATTTTCCCTGTTCCAAGACAGGTGCATTCTAAATCAAAACTAATTTTACTAATTATAGTTAGTGTACTGTATGTAAAGACCCTATTAGCCAAACACTTGTTAATGATGCCCAGTTTATGCAGTAAGGCAAGGGGAAAAAAATGCTTTTTGTTGACTTTTTCCAAGGCCCTCGTCCACACACCTCATGTAACCCTAGACAATAGGTCTATATGTTTCGATAAGGTTAGTATCACAACGTAAGTGGCCAAATAAAGTATTGAATTTAAGCACATTAATCTGCTTTTACAAACGGTGTAGAACCTAACTGGCATACATAAGCGGTGCATAAGCGGGGAAGATAATTCACCATTTTCCCTGGCATAAGAAAAACACACCTGTTTGTTTAGACGAGGTGCTGGCTAGCGGAGTAGAAAACTTGAAAATAAAAGAGAGCCGCACTCTAGGAGCTCAGATGCAAAAATGTAATTACCAACGTTCCGACAGCCAAGCAGTCTTCATCGGGGTATAATTGATTATATTTTCACCCCCCCCAAAAAAATGCACATTCATAAATTTGCGGTCATTTCAGAACAGCTTTTTCCCGCTGATTGCACTCTAAAATAAGATTTGTGAAGGCGTAGGCTATATAAAAATTCATTTAGACTTTATTAAATATGTAGATGTTCCAAAGTTCAGCATTAGTGGCTTGTAGGCTGTGTGGGAGACGAGAGGTTAAATGTCTTAATGGTAAATTACCATGAGACGAGCAGTTATTTGCTTAACAAAGCACCAGTTGAAAAAAAAAAGTCCTGACCGCCACAGCCCAACATGTGAACAGGCACAACCCCGGTGTCGTGTTCTCACGGCAAGTTGCCAGGATGTCAACGTTTCCTACAACCTCAGCATTACTCATTCATCTCCATTAAACAAAAGACCTCGCATGTGGAGCATTTTATCAACACCACCTGTTAGAGACACGGCTGAGTTAATCCCGCCAGCTTCACCTCTTCCTCACCGTCAACCATTCCGTGACTGGAACAGACAGGGCGATGGTGCCATCTAGTGGCACTAATAAAACATGACAAGCGCAAACTTCTCAATGTACTACAGAGTACGAAAGTTAGAGGCCTTTTTTGTAAGCAGCAACACAGCGGTCAACAGCCTAGTGACTGCAGAGGTATTTGGTACACCCCCTTTCACTTTTGAGTCAACAAATATTTGTCTAGGTTGTTCTATTCAAAACTGGCACTAAAGCTTACTTAGGATGCTACAGAAACATGACTTTTTAAATTTCCAAATCATTTCTGCCTACAGATGTAGCCCTCGACCATCCCATCTCACGTTAACTTCCAACCAAATCTCCTCCACTGGAGGTGACAAGCCAATAATGACCATAGGAACACCAGCAAAATAACACAATAGAGTTTCACCAGTGACAATTAATTTTTTATTTATTGGGGCAGCTTGGTAATCAAAGTGAACATACATGGATGTGCCCAAAATGTCCCCTGTACTAGCTTTAGGACAGCGTACAACAGGATAATATGACACATAGACAGGAAGCAACAAGTCTTAGCAAGATCGAGAGATACTGGTTGATAATGAACTTTTAATAAGCGCTTTAAATTCTGCGGTCATTAGAAACCAAATTCCAAAACAACCCTAGCCACTGCATCGTAGGGCACTTGATCTGATTTTTATAGGTACAAACAATATGGTGAAATTTCCACCTAGCTTACCAGAGTGCACGGGGGGGGAGGGGGGGGGGGAAGACAACTACTACCGGATGGTCTATACCTGCCGTAGGTCATTTGGGTTCATTCTGCAACCTGTGTGTCCGAGTCAAAGCCCTCAGAACCCAGGGTCTCTGTCCCATATGGCACCCTAACCCATATGTAGTGGACTATATAAACACTAGGGGGTCATTTGGGACACAGTTCTGTCAGATGGAGGTGTCATAAAGGACTAGGTAGGGGTGGGGCTAGAAATGTATTTTACAGAACCTTCTATGGGGGTCTGCGGTAGCTACAGTGGTCTTCAAGCAGAGGCTAGTGTGTTCCAGGGCTCCCAGTAAGGGAGTGTGTCCTGTTTACTGGGCAATGCCAATAACACCACAGGCCTGCCGACCGCCAGCGTTGCCTGTCTTCAGACTCTCCTCGTTGCCTCCTTTTCCCAGATCATCAGCCTTCTCATGGATCTATTGATGAAAGGGGGAGGGACGCAAAAGAGAGTCAGGACAGAGGGGAGATTAAGGGTGAAACAGGGTTGTGTTTATGTAGAGAAACCTTAAGTGTGGTTGTGTTCATTAGGAATACAATTCTGAAAAGTGGGTCTCACCACCATGGTCCTGCCGATGATAGAGTTGGGTCCAGTGAGAGTCAACATCTTATCCTGGATGTTGATCTTAGCCACATTGTCAGCTCCTGCAGTCACGTTGCCAAGGTCCCCTACGTGCCTAGCAACACAGACAGGATATGATGACAGAGGAAAGGGTATGGTTTTAGAAGTGTACCCCCACCCCCAAAAGTGCACACGGTAGCAAGACAATGAGCCAAGAGTAGGTGGTTGACATTTCCCTAAACCACTATTTTTGCATGTGATCTCATTTTGATTGCATCACAGATCTACCCAATAAGAGTCAACATAGCATCTACTTTTTTGGGGGAGTAAACAGACTTCCCGACAACCAAGTATGTGAAGTGGAGGCTAAACTGGTGTTCTGGTCCCGTCAACTTGCAGCGGCGCTCTTAATGTTCTCTATCCGCGTCTCATTCGGTTGCTCGTAGCAACGGCATATCGCCGAGTCTTAGTTCAGACCGTATGATTCGTTGACTACAGAGCATTCAGACCCCAATGCAACCTTCTAAAAAAATTATGCAATTCATTTATACACAATTGACAAAGCTAAAAACAGGTTGACATTTTTGGAAAAAACAGAAACAAAACAAGTATTGAGACCCTTCGCTATGAGATTCTAAATGGAGTTCAGGTGCATCCTTGAGATGTGGACTCACATCAAGTTGTAGAAACAGGTGGTAAATTCAGTTGATTGGACATGACTTGGAAAGGCACACCTGTCATATATATATAGTCCCACAGTTAACAGTGCACAGCAGAGGAAAAACCAAGCCATCAAACATCTGTAGCTTTGAAGGACCAAGAACACAGTGGCCTCCATTCTTACATGGAAGAGTTTGTGGTTCCAAACTTCCTAGCAAAACTAAGCAATCGGGGGGGGGGGGGGGGGGGGGGGGGAGGGGGGGGGGGGGGGGGGAGAAGGGCCTCCAACTCTGTTCTTGGGGACTTTCAATGCTTCAAACATGTTTTGGTAGCTTTCCCCAGATCTGTGCCGACACAATCTTGTCTTGGCGCCCTACGGACAATTCCGTCGACCTCATGGCTTGGTTTTTGCGCCGAGATGCACTGTCAACTGTGGGACCTTACATAGACAGGTGTGCCTTTCCAAATCATGTCCAATTATATAGACTTAAAAATTATAATCTATTTTAGAATCAGGCTGTAACGTAACAAAATGTGGAGAAAGAAGTCAAGGGGGGTCTGAATACTTCCTAATGTTAATGCTATTTATGGGGATCAGGCCAGAGAGCCAATCACGGAGCTTCCAACATGCAATCTCTCCACCCGGATGGTTCTGCTGGGCACCAGTTGGTCAAGCCAACACAGAGGACATGAGACGCGAGAGGCATAGAATCAGGGGGAGAGTCGCAACTGCATTCATTTGATTCCCTATGAATTGCCAGGGGACCTCACGATACAATATGATCACCATAAGTTAGGTCCCAAATACGATACGGATTCGAATCTCACGATATGTATTACGATTCAATGTTCCAAACATATTGCTCAGCATGTGTCCTGCTACAAAGGGACGAGACAGAGACCCGAGAACAAATGTTGAGCAACCACAGTAATAAACAAGCTCTGAAAACAAATGAACTCCCTAGAAAAAGAAGATGAGAACAAGCTATGAAGGGAAAAAGACCGGAATTTTGGTTTGAGTGCAGAAATAATATCCAGGTAACTATCGATTCACCCCCCCCCCACCCCCCCCATCACTAAATCCCTCGCTACCTCAAAAACATTGCACGAGATCAGAACATTGTTTTTGAGGGGAGGAGGGGACGTGAGGGGAGGAGGGGACGTGAGGGGAGGAGGGGACGTGAGGGGAGGAGGGGACGTGAGGGGGAGGAGGGGACGTGAGGGGAGGAGGGGGACGTGAGGGGAGGAGGGGACGTGAGGGGAGGAGGGGACGTGAGGGGAGGAGGGGACGTGAGGGGAGGAGGGGACGTGAGGGGAGGGGACGGAGGGGAGGAGGGCGTGAGGGAGGAGGGGACGTGAGGGGAGGAGGGGAGAGGGGAGGAGGGGAGGAGGGGACGTGAGGGAGGAGGGGACGTGAGGGGAGGAGGGGACGTGAGGGGAGGAGGGGACGTGAGGGGAGGAGGGGACGTGAGGGGAGGAGGGGACGTGAGGGGAGGAGGGGACGTGAGGGGAGGAGGGGACGTGAGGGGAGGAGGGGACGTGAGGGGAGGAGGGGACGTGAGGGGAGGAGGGCGTGAGGGGAGGAGGGGACGTGAGGGGAGGAGGGGACGTGAGGGAGGAGGGGACGTGAGGGGAGGAGGGGACGTGAGGGGAGGAGGGGCGTGAGGGGAGGAGGGGACGTGAGGGGGGAGGGGACGTGAGGGGAGAGGGGACGTGAGGGGAGGAGGGGACGTGAGGGGGAGGGGAGGGGACGTGAGGGGAGGAGGGGACGTGAGGGGAGGAGGGACGGAGGGGAGAGGGGAGGAGGGGACGTGAGGGGAGGAGGGGACGTGAGGGGAGGAGGGGACGTGAGGGGAGGAGGGGACGGAGGGGAGGAGGGGACGGAGGGGAGGAGGGACGGAGGGGAGGAGGGGACGGAGGGGAGGAGGGGACGTGGGAGGGAGGGGAGGAGGGGAGGAGGGGACGGAGGAGGAGGGACGTGAGGGGAGGAGGGGACGGAGGGGAGGGCGGAGGGAGGAGGGGACGGAGGGGAGGAGGGGACGTGAGGGGAGGAGGGGACGGAGGGAGGAGGGGACGTGAGGGGAGGAGGGGACGTGAGGGAGGAGGGGACGTGAGGGGAGGAGGGGCGGAGGGAGGAGGGGACGGAGGGGAGGAGGGGAGGGGAGGAGGGACGGAGGGAGGAGGGGACGGAGGGGAGGAGGGGACGTGAGGGGAGGAGGGGACGTGAGGGGAGGAGGGGGACGTGAGGGGAGGAGGGGACGTGAGGGGAGGAGGGGACGTGAGGGGAGGAGGGACGGAGGGGAGGAGGGGACGTGGGGAGGGGGGACGGAGGGGAGGAGGGACGGAGGGGAGGAGGGGACGTGAGGGAGGAGGGGACGGAGGGGAGGAGGGGACGTGAGGGGAGGAGGGGACGGAGGGGAGGAGGGGACGGAGGGGAGGAGGGACGTGAGGAGGAGGGGACGGAGGGGAGGAGGGGACGGAGGGGGAGGAGGGGACGGAGGGGAGGAGGGGACGGAGGGGAGGAGGGGACGGAGGGGAGGAGGGGACGGGGAGGAGGGACGGAGGGGGAGGAGGGGACGGAGGGAGGAGGGGACGTGAGGGGAGGGGAGGGGAGGAGGGGACGTGAGGGAGGAGGGGACGGAGGGAGGAGGGACGGAGGGGAGGAGGGGACGGAGGGGAGGAGGGGACGTGAGGGGAGGGGAGGGGGAGGAGGGGCGTGGGAGGAGGGGAGGAGGGGAGGAGGGGGCGGAGGGGAGGAGGGGAGGAGGGGAGGAGGGGAGGAGGGGAGGAGGGGACGTGAGGGGAGGAGGGGACGTGAGGGAGGAGGGGACGGAGGGGAGGAGGGGACGGAGGGGAGGAGGGGACGTGAGGGGAGGAGGGGAGGAGGGGAGGAGGGGGACGGAGGGGAGGAGGAGGGGAGGAGGGGACGGAGGGAGGAGGGAGGGGGAGGAGGGGACGGAGGGGAGGAGGGGACGGAGGGGAGGAGGGGAGGAGGGGAGGACGGAGGGGAGGGAGGGGACGTGAGGGGAGGAGGGGACGGAGGGGGAGGAGGGACGGAGGGGAGGAGGGACGAGGGAGGAGGGGACGTGAGGGGAGGAGGGGACGGAGGGGAGGAGGGGACGTGAGGGGAGGGGGAGGGGGGACGGAGGGAGGAGGGGACGGAGGGGAGGAGGGGACGGAGGGAGGGAGGGGACGTGAGGGAGGAGGGGACGGAGGGGAGGAGGGGACGGGAGGGGGGAGGAGGGGACGGAGGGGAGGAGGGACGGAGGGAGGAGGGGACGTGAGGGAGGAGGGACGGAGGGGAGGAGGGGACGGAGGGGAGGAGGGGACGGAGGGAGGAGGGGACGTGAGGGGAGGAGGGACGTGAGGAGGAGGGGAGGAGGGGAGGGGACGGAGGGGAGGAGGGGACGGAGGGGAGGAGGGGACGGAGGGGAGGAGGGGACGTGAGGGGAGGAGGGGACGTGAGGGGAGGAGGGACGGAGGGGAGGAGGGACGGGAGGGGAGGAGGGGACGGAGGGGAGGAGGGGACGGAGGGGAGGAGGGGACGGAGGGGAGGAGGGGACGGAGGGGAGGAGGGGACGGAGGGGAGGAGGGGACGGAGGGGAGGAGGGGACGGAGGGGAGGAGGGGACGGGAGGGGAGGAGGGGACGGGAGGGGAGGAGGGACGTGAGGGGAGGAGGGGACGTGAGGGGAGGAGGGGACGGAGGGGGAGGGGGGAGTGAGGGGAGGAGGGGACGGAGGGGAGGAGGGGACGGAGGGGAGGAGGGACGGAGGGGAGGAGGAGGGGACGGAGGGGAGGAGGGACGTGAGGGGAGGAGGGGACGTGAGGGGAGGAGGGGACGGAGGGAGGAGGGGACGGAGGGGAGGAGGGGACGGAGGGGAGGAGGGGACGGAGGGAGGAGGGGAGGAGGGAGGAGGGAGAGGGGAGGGGGAGGGGACGTGAGGGGAGGAGGGGACGTGAGGGGAGGAGGGGGACGGGAGGGGAGGAGGGGACGGAGGAGGGGGGAGGAGGGGAGGAGAGGGAGGAGGAGGACGGAGGGGAGGAGGGGACGGAGGGGAGGAGGGGACGGAGGGGAGGAGGGGACGGAGGGAGGAGAGGAGGACGGAGGGGAGGAGGGGACGGAGGAGGGGAGGAGGGGACGTGAGGGGAGGAGGGACGGAGGGGAGGAGGGACGGAGGGGAGGAGGGGACGTGAGGGGAGGAGGGGACGGGAGGGGAGGAGGGGACGGAGGGGAGGAGGGGACGGAGGGGAGGAGGGGACGAGGGGAGGAGGGGACGGAGGGGAGGAGGGACGGAGGGGAGGAGGGGACGGAGGGGAGGAGGGACGTGAGGAGGAGGGGACGGAGGGGAGGAGGGGACGGAGGGGAGGAGGGGACGGAGGGGAGGAGAGGACGGAGGGGAGGAGGGGACGGAGGGGAGGAGGGACGTGAGGAGGAGGGGACGGAGGGGAGGAGAGGACGGAGGGGAGGAGGGGACGGAGGGGAGGAGGGGACGTGAGGGGAGGAGAGGACGTGAGGGGAGGAGAGGACGGAGGGGAGGAGGGGACGTGAGGGGAGGAGAGGGACGTGAGGGGAGGAGGGGACGGAGGGGAGGAGAGGACGTGAGGGGAGGAGAGGACGGAGGGAGGAGGGGACGTGAGGGGAGGAGGGGACGGAGGGAGGAGGAGAGGACGGAGGGGAGGAGGGACGTGAGGAGGAGGAGAGGACGGAGGGGAGGAGAGGGACGGAGGGGAGGAGAGAGGGGACGGAGGGGAGGAGGAGGAGGGAGGGGAGGAGAGGGACGTGAGGGGGAGGAGAGGACGTGAGGGGAGGAGAGGACGGAGGGGAGGAGGGAGGGAGGACGTGAGGGGAGGAGAGGGACGGAGGGGAGGAGAGGACGTGAGGGGAGGAGAGGGACGGAGGGGAGGAGAGGACGTGAGGGGAGGAGAGGACGTGAGGGGAGGAGAGGACGTGAGGGGAGGAGAGGACGGAGGGAGGAGAGAGGACGGAGGGGAGGAGAGGACGTGAGGGGAGGAGGGACGTGGGGAGGAGGAGAGGACGGAGGGGAGGAGAGGACGGGAGGGGAGGAGAGGACGGAGGGAGGAGAGGACGGAGGGGAGGAGAGGACGGAGGGGAGGAGAGAGGACGGAGGGGAGGAGAGGGACGGAGGGGAGGAGAGGACGGAGGGGAGGAGAGGACGTGAGGGGAGGAGAGGACGGAGGGGAGGAGAGGACGTGAGGGGAGGAGAGGACGGAGGGGAGGAGAGGGACGGAGGGAGGAGGGACGTGAGGGGAGGAGGGACGGAGGGGAGGAGAGGACGTGAGGGAGGAGAGGACGGAGGGGAGGAGAGGACGGGGGAGGAGGAGAGGACGTGAGAGGAGAGGACGGAGGGGAGGAGAGAGGACGGAGGGAGGAGAGAGGAGGGGAGGAGAGGAGGGAGGGGAGGAGAGGACGGAGGGGAGGAGAGGACGGAGGGGAGGAGAGGGACGGAGGGGGAGGAGGAGGACGGAGGGGAGGAGAGGACGGAGGGGAGGAGAGGACGTGAGGGGAGGAGAGGGACGGAGGGGAGGAGAGGACGGAGGGGAGGAGAGGACGGAGGGGAGGAGAGGACGGAGGGGAGGAGAGGACGGAGGGGAGGAGAGGACGGAGGGGAGGAGAGGACGGAGGGGAGGAGAGGACGGAGGGGAGGAGAGGACGTGGGGGGAGGAGAGGACGGAGGGGGAGGAGAGGACGAGGGGAGGAGAGGACGTGAGGGGAGGAGAGGACGGAGGGGAGGAGAGGACGGAGGGGAGGAGAGGACGGAGGGGAGGAGAGGACGGAGGGAGGAGAGGACGTGAGGGGAGGAGAGGACGGAGGGAGGAGAGGACGGAGGGGAGGAGAGGACGGAGGGGAGGAGAGGACGTGAGGGGAGGAGAGGACGGAGGGGAGGAGAGGGACGGAGGGGAGGAGAGGACGTGAGGGGAGGAGAGGACGTGAGGGGAGGAGAGGGACGTGAGGGGAGGAGAGGGACGTGAGGGGAGGGAGGACGAGGGGAGGAGAGGGACGTGAGGGGAGGAGAGGACGGAGGGGAGGAGAGGACGGAGGGGGAGGAGAGGACGGAGGGGAGAGGAGAGGACGTGAGGGGAGGAGAGGACGGAGGGGAGGAGACGGAGGGGAGGAGAGGAGGGGGGAGGAGAGGACGGAGGGGAGGAGAGGGACGTGAGGGGAGGAGAGGACGGAGGGGAGGAGAGGACGGAGGGAGGAGAGGACGGAGGAGAGAGGAGGGAGGAGGACGGAGGGGAGGAGAGGACGGAGGGAGGAGAGGACGGAGGGGAGGGAGAGGACGTGAGGGGAGGAGAGGACGGAGGGGAGGAGAGGACGGAGGGGAGGAGAGGACGTGAGGGGAGGAGAGAGGACGGGAGGGGAGGAGAGGACGGAGGGGAGGAGAGGACGTGAGGGGAGGAGAGGACGGAGGGGAGGAGAGGACGGAGGGGAGGAGAGGACGTGAGGGGAGGAGAGGACGAGGGAGGAGAGGACGGGAGGGGGAGGAGAGAGGACGTGAGGGGAGGAGAGGACGGAGGGGAGGAGAGGACGAGGGAGGAGAGGACGAGGGGAGGAGAGAGGACGTGAGGGGAGGAGAGGAGGAGGGGAGGAGAGGGACGTGAGGGGAGGAGAGGACGGAGGGGAGGAGAGGACGTGAGGGGAGGAGAGGACGGAGGGGAGGAGAGGACGTGAGGGAGGAGAGGGACGGAGGGGAGGAGAGGACGGAGGGGAGGAGAGGAGGAGGAGGGGAGGAGAGGACGGAGGGGAGAGGACGTGAGGGGAGGAGAGGACGGAGGGGAGGAGAGGACGTGAGGGGAGGAGAGGACGTGGAGGGGAGGAGAGGACGGAGGGGAGGAGAGGACGGAGGGGAGGAGAGGGACGGAGGGGAGGAGAGGACGGAGGGGAGGAGAGGACGGAGGGGAGGAGAGGACGTGAGGGGAGGAGAGGACGTGAGGGGAGGAGAGGACGTGAGGGGAGGAGAGGGACGGAGGGGAGGAGAGAGGACGGGAGGGGAGGAGAGGGACGGGAGGGGAGGAGAGGACGTGAGGGGAGGAGAGGACGTGAGGGGAGGAGAGGACGTGAGGGGAGGAGAGGACGGAGGGGAGGAGAGGACGTGAGGGGAGGAGAGGGACGTGAGGGAGGAGAGGGGCGTGAGGGGAGGAGAGGACGGAGGGGAGGAGAGGACGTGAGGGGAGGAGAGGGACGTGAGGGGAGGAGAGGACGGAGGGGAGGAGAGGACGTGAGGGGAGGAGAGGACGAGGGGAGGAGAGGACGTGAGGGGGAGAGAGAGGAGGAGGGGACGGAGGGAGGAGGGGAGGAGGGAGGAGGGCGTGAGGGGAGGAGAGGACGGAGGGGAGGAGAGGACGTGAGGGGAGGAGAGGGCGTGAGGGGAGGAGAGGACGGAGGGAGGAGGAGGAGGAGGGGAGGAGAGGACGTGAGGGGAGGAGAGGACGGAGGGGAGGAGAGGACGTGAGGGGAGGGAGGAGGAGGAGAGGACGTGAGGGGAGGAGAGGGCGTGAGGAGGAGGAGAGACGGAGGGGAGGGGAGTGAGGAGGAGAGGACGTGAGGGGAGGAGAGGACGTGAGGGAGGAGGGACGAGGAGGAGGAGGGCGTGAGGGAGAGGACGTGAGGGGAGGAGAGGAGGGCGGAGGAGGAGGGCGGAGGAGGAGAGGGACGTGAGGGGAGGAGAGGACGGAGGGGAGGAGAGGACGTGAGGGGAGGAGAGGACGTGAGGGGAGGAGAGGACGGAGGGGAGGAGAGGACGTGAGGGGAGGAGAGGACGGAGGGGAGGAGAGGACGGAGGGGAGGAGAGGACGGAGGGGAGGAGAGGACGGAGGGGAGGAGAGGACGAGGGGAGGAGAGGACGGAGGGGAGGAGAGGGACGTGAGGGGAGGAGAGGACGTGAGGGGAGGAGAGGACGTGAGGGGAGGAGAGGACGTGAGGGGAGGAGAGGACGTGAGGGGAGGAGAGGACGGAGGGGAGGAGAGGGACGGAGGGGAGGAGAGGACGGAGGGGAGGAGAGGACGTGAGGGGAGGAGAGGACGGAGGGGAGGAGAGGACGAGGGGAGGAGAGGACGTGAGGGGAGGAGAGGACGTGAGGGGAGGAGAGGACGAGGAGGAGAGGACGTGAGGGGAGGAGAGGACGGAGGGGAGGAGAGGACGTGAGGGGAGGAGAGGACGTGAGGGGAGGAGAGGAGGTGAGGGGAGGAGAGGACGTGAGGGGAGGAGAGGACGGAGGGAGGAGAGGACGTGAGGGGAGGAGGAGGACGGAGGGGGAGGAGAGGACGTGAGGGGAGGAGAGGACGGAGGGGAGGAGGGGGACGGGGAGGGGAGGAGAGGACGTGAGGGGAGGAGAGGACGTGAGGGGAGGAGAGGACGGAGGGGAGGAGAGGACGTGAGGGGAGGAGAGGACGAGGGGAGGAGAGGACGGAGGAGGAGAGGACGGAGGGGAGGGGACGTGAGGGGAGGAGAGGACGTGAGGGGAGGAGAGGACGTGAGGGGAGGAGAGGGACGTGAGGGGAGGAGAGGGCGTGAGGGGAGGGGTGAGGACGGGAGGGGAGGAGAGGACGGAGGGGAGGAGAGGACGTGAGGGGGAGAGGACGGAGGGGAGGAGAGGACGTGAGGGGAGGAGAGGACGTGAGGGGAGGAGAGAGACGTGAGGGGAGGAGAGGACGGAGGGGAGGAGAGGGACGTGAGGGGAGGAGAGGACGGAGGGGAGGAGAGGACGGAGGGGAGGAGAGGACGTGAGGGGAGGAGAGGAGGAGGGGAGGAGAGGACGGGAGGGGAGGAGAGGACGTGAGGGGAGGAGTGAGGGACGGAGGGCGTGAGGAGAGAGGGGAGGGAGGAGAGGACGTGAGGGGAGGAGAGGACGGAGGGGAGGAGAGGACGTGAGGGGAGGAGAGGACGTGAGGGAGGAGAGGACGTGAGGGGAGGAGAGGACGTGAGGGGAGGAGAGGAGGGCGGGAGGAGGGACGGAGAGGGAGGAGAGGGAGGAGAGGACGGGGGAGGGGAGGGAGAGGACGTGAGGGAGGAGAGGACGTGAGGGGAGGAGAGGACGTGAGGGGAGGAGAGGACGTGAGGGGAGGAGAGGACGTGAGGGGAGGAGAGGACGTGAGGGGAGGAGAGGACGTGAGGGGAGGAGAGGACGTGAGGGGAGGAGAGGACGTGAGGGGAGGAGAGGACGTGAGGGGAGGAGGGAGTGAGGGGGAGGAGAGGACGGAGGGGAGGAGAGGACGTGAGGGGAGGAGAGGACGTGAGGGGAGGAGAGAGGACGGAGGGGAGGAGAGGACGTGAGGGGAGGAGAGGACGTGAGGGAGGAGAGGACGTGAGGGGAGGAGAGGACGTGAGGGGAGGAGAGGGACGTGAGGGGGAGGAGAGGACGGAGGGGAGGAGAGGACGTGAGGGGAGGAGAGGACGGAGGGAGGAGAGGACGTGAGGGGAGGAGAGGACGGAGGGGAGGAGGAGGACGGGAGGGGAGGAGAGGACGTGAGGGGAGGAGAGAGGACGGAGGGGAGGAGAGGACGTGAGGGGAGGAGAGGACGTGAGGGGAGGAGGGGCGGAGGGGAGGAGAGGGACGGAGGGGAGGAGAGGACGTGAGGGGAGGAGAGGACGTGAGGGGGAGGAGGAGGACGTGAGGGGAGGAGAGGACGTGAGGGGAGGGAGAGGAGAGAGGACGGAGGGGAGGAGAGGACGTGAGGGGAGGAGAGGACGTGAGGGGAGGAGAGGACGGAGGGGAGGAGAGGACGGAGGGGAGGAGAGGACGGAGGGGAGGAGAGGACGGAGGGGAGGAGGACGTGAGGAGGAGAGGACGGGGGGAGGAGAGACGGAGGGGAGGAGGGGACGGAGGGGAGGAGAGGACGGAGGGGAGGAGAGAGGACGTGAGGGAGGAGAGGACGTGAGGGGGAGGAGAGGACGGAGGGGAGGAGAGGACGTGAGGGGAGGAGAGGACGTGAGGGGAGGAGAGGACGTGAGGGGAGGAGAGGGACGGAGGGGAGGAGAGGACGGGAGGGGAGGGCGAGGACGTGAGGGGAGGAGAGGACGTGAGGGGAGGAGAGGACGGAGGGGAGGAGAGGACGGAGGGGAGAGGGACGGAGGGGAGGAGAGAGAGGAGGGAGGAGAGGACGTGAGGGGAGGAGAGGACGGAGGGGAGGAGAGGACGGAGGGGAGGAGAGGACGGAGGGGAGGAGAGGACGTGAGGGGAGGAGAGGACGTGAGGGGAGGAGAGGACGGAGGGGAGGAGAGGACGTGAGGAGGAGGAGAGGACGTGAGGGGAGGAGAGGACGTGAGGGGAGGAGAGGACGTGAGGGGAGGAGGGCGGAGGAGGGGAGGAGAGGACGTGAGGGGAGGAGGGACGGAGGGGAGGAGAGGACGTGAGAGGGGAGGAGAGGAGGACGGAGGGGGAGGAGAGGACGGAGGGGAGGAGAGGACGGTGAGGGGAGGAGAGGACGTGAGGGGAGGAGAGGACGTGAGGGGAGGAGAGGACGGAGGGGAGGAGAGGACGAGGGGAGGAGAGGACGTGAGGGGAGGAGAGGAGGAGGGGCGGAGAGGAGGGGTGAGGGGAGGAGAGGACGTGAGGGAGGGAGGAGAGGGGAGGAGAGGACGGGAGGGGAGGAGAGGACGTGAGGGGAGGAGAGGACGGAGGGGAGGAGAGGACGTGAGGGGAGGAGAGGGACGTGGGAGGAGAGGACGGAGGGGAGGAGGGAGGAGAGGGCGTGAGGGGAGGAGAGGGACGTGGGGAGGAGAGGACGGAGGGGGAGGAGAGGACGTGAGGGGAGGAGGGACGTGAGGAGGAGGAGGGACGTGAGGGAGGAGAGGACGTGAGGGGAGGAGAGGACGTGAGGGGAGGAGAGGACGTGAGGAGGAGAGAGGACGGAGGGGAGGAGAGGACGGAGGGGAGGAGAGGACGTGAGGGAGGAGAGGGACGTGAGGGGAGGAGAGGACGTGAGGGGAGGAGAGGACGGAGGGGAGGAGAGGACGGAGGGGAGGAGAGGACGTGAGGGGAGGAGAGGACGTGGAGGGGAGGAGAGGACGTGAGGGGAGGAGAGGACGGAGGGGAGGAGAGGGGCGTGAGGGAGGAGAGGACGGAGGGGAGGAGAGGACGGAGGAGGAGAGGACGGAGGGGAGGAGTGAGGAGGAGGGGAGGAGGAGGAGTGAGGGGAGGAGAGGACGTGAGGGGAGGAGAGGGCGTGAGGGGAGGAGAGAGACGGAGGGGAGGAGAGGACGTGGAGGGGAGGAGAGGACGTGAGGGGAGGAGAGGACGTGAGGGGAGGAGAGGGCGGAGGGGAGGAGAGGACGTGAGGGGAGGAGAGACGTGAGGGGAGGAGAGGACGTGAGGGGAGGAGAGAGGGACGGAGGGGAGGAGAGGACGTGAGGGGAGGAGGGAGGACGGAGGGGAGGAGAGGACGTGAGGGAGGAGAGGACGTGAGGGAGGGGACGTGAGGGGAGGAGGACGTGAGGGGAGGAGAGGACGGAGGGGAGGAGAGGACGTGAGGGGAGGAGAGGACGGGAGGGGAGGAGAGGAGGACGTGAGGGAGGAGAGGACGGAGGGGAGGAGAGGACGTGAGGGGAGGAGAGGACGTGAGGGGAGGAGAGGACGTGAGGGGAGGAGAGGACGGGCGAGGGGAGGAGAGGACGGAGGGAGGAGAGAGGACGTGAGGGGAGGAGAGGACGTGAGGGGAGGAGAGGACGGAGGGGAGGAGGAGGACGGGCGGGGAGGAGAGGACGGAGGGGAGGAGAGGGCGTGAGGGGAGGAGAGGACGGAGGGGAGGAGAGGACGGGAGGGGAGGAGAGGACGTGAGGGGAGGAGAGGACGTGAGGGGGAGGAGAGGGACGTGAGGGGAGGAGAGGACGTGAGGGGAGGAGAGGACGTGAGGGGAGGAGAGGACGGAGGGGAGGAGAGGACGTGAGGGGAGGAGAGGACGAGAGGGGAGGAGAGGACGTGAGGGGAGGAGAGGACGGAGGGGAGGAGGGACGGAGGGGAGGAGAGAGACGTGAGGGGAGGAGAGAGGACGGAGGGGAGGAGAGGACGGAGGGGAGGAGAGGACGTGAGGGAGGAGAGGACGTGAGGGGAGGAGAGGACGTGAGGGGAGGAGAGGACGTGAGGGGGAGGAGAGGAGGGAGGGAGAGGAGGGGAGGAGAGGACGTGAGGGGAGGAGAGGACGTGAGGGGAGGAGAGGACGTGAGGGGAGGAGAGGACGTGAGGGGAGGAGAGAGGACGGGCGGAGGAGGAGAGGACGTGAGGGGAGGAGAGGACGTGAGGGGAGGAGAGGACGTGAGGGGAGGAGAGGACGTGAGGGGAGGAGAGGACGGAGGGGAGGAGAGGACGTGAGGGGAGGAGAGGACGGGAGGGAGAGGAGGAGAGGACGGAGGAGGAGAGGACGGAGGGGAGGAGAGGACGGAGGGGAGGAGAGGGCGGAGGGGAGGAGAGAGGACGTGAGGGGAGGAGTGAGGAGGAGAGGAGGGGAGGAGAGGGCGGAGGGGAGGAGAGGACGTGGAGGGGAGGAGAGGACGGAGGGGAGGAGAGGACGGAGGGGAGGAGAGGACGTGAGGGAGGAGAGGACGGAGAGGGGAGGAGAGGACGTGAGGGGAGGAGAGGGCGTGAGGGGAGGAGAGGACGGAGGGGAGGAGAGGACGTGAGGGGAGGAGAGGACGTGAGGGGAGGAGAGGAGGAGAGGGAGGAGGAGGACGGAGGGGAGGAGAGGACGGAGGGGAGGAGAGGACGTGAGGGGAGGAGAGGAGGAGGGGAGGGACGGAGGGGAGAGGGACGGAGGGGAGGGAGGACGGAGGGGAGGAGAGGACGTGAGGGGAGGGGCGAGGGACGGAGGAGGAGGAGGAGAGGACGGAGGGGAGGAGAGGACGTGAGGGGAGGAGAGGACGGAGGGGAGGAGAGGACGTGAGGGAGGGAGAGGACGTGAGGGGAGGAGAGGACGGAGGGAGGAGAGGACGTGAGGGAGGAGAGGGGAGGGGAGGAGAGGACGGAGGGGAGGAGAGGGACGTGAGGGGAGGAGAGGACGTGAGGGGAGGAGGGACGTGGAGGGGAGGAGGGGGACGGGAGGGGAGGAGGACGGAGGGGAGGAGAGGAGGGAGGAGGGGAGGAGAGGACGGAGGGGAGGAGAGGACGGAGGGGAGGAGAGGACGGAGGGGAGGAGAGGACGGAGGGGAGGAGGACGTGAGGGGAGGAGAGGACGGAGGGGAGGAGAGGAGGACGTGAGGGGAGGAGAGGGACGTGGAGGAGGGAGGAGAGGACGTGAGGGGAGGAGAGGACGTGAGGGGAGGAGAGGGACGTGGAGGGGAGGAGAGGACGGAGGGAGGAGAGACGTGAGGGAGGGAGGACGGAGGGGAGGAGAGGACGTGAGGGGAGGAGAGGACGGAGGGGAGGAGGGACGTGAGGGAGGAGAGGACGGAGGGGGAGGAGAGGACGGAGGGGAGGAGAGGACGTGAGGGGAGGAGAGGACGTGAGGGGAGGAGAGGACGGAGGGGAGGAGAGGACGTGAGGGGAGGAGAGGACGTGAGGAGGAGAGGACGTGAGGGGAGGAGAGGACGGAGGGGAGGAGAGGACGGAGGGGAGGAGAGGACGTGAGGAGGAGAGGACGTGAGGGGAGGAGAGGACGTGAGGGAGGAGAGGACGGAGGGGAGGAGAGGGCGGAGGGGAGGAGAGGACGTGAGGGGAGGAGAGGACGTGAGGGGGGAGAGGACGTGAGGGGAGGAGAGGACGGAGGAGGAGAGGACGGGAGGAGGAGGAGAGGACGTGAGGGGAGGAGAGGGCGGAGGGGAGGAGAGGACGTGAGGGGAGGAGAGGACGTGAGGGGAGGAGAGGACGTGAGGGGAGGAGAGGACGGAGGGGAGGAGAGGACGTGAGGAGGGGAGGAGAGGACGGGAGGGGAGGAGAGGACGGAGGGGAGGAGAGGGCGGAGGGGAGGAGAGGCGTGAGGGGAGGAGAGGACGGAGGGAGGAGGAGGAGAGGACGGAGGGGAGGAGAGGACGTGAGGGGAGGAGAGGACGTGAGGGGAGGAGAGGGCGGAGGGGAGTGAGAGGACGAGGGCGGAGGAGGAGAGGACGTGAGGGAGGAGAGGGCGGAGGGGAGGGCGAGAGGACGGAGGGGAGGAGAGGGGACGTGAGGGGAGGAGAGGACGTGAGGGGAGGAGAGGACGTGAGGGGAGGAGAGGACGTGAGGGGAGGAGAGAGGACGTGAGGGGAGGAGAGGACGGAGGAGAGGACGTGAGGGGAGGAGAGGACGGAGGGGAGGAGAGGACGTGAGGGGAGGAGAGGACGTGAGGGGAGGAGAGGACGTGAGGGGAGGAGAGGACGGAGGGGAGGAGAGGGACGGAGGGAGAGGGAGTGAGGAGGAGGGGAGGAGAGGACGGAGGGGAGGAGAGGACGTGAGGGGAGGAGAGGACGGAGGGGAGGAGAGGACGTGAGGGGAGGAGAGGACGTGAGGGGAGGAGGGAGAGAGGACGTGAGGGAGGAGAGGACGTGAGGAGGAGAGGACGAGGAGGAGAGGACGGAGGAGAGGACGTGAGGGGAGGAGAGGACGTGAGGGGAGGAGAGGACGGAGGGGAGGAGAGGGACGAGGGGAGGAGAGGACGGAGGGGAGGAGAGGACGGAGGGGAGGAGAGGACGTGAGGGGAGGAGAGGACGTGAGGGGAGGAGAGGACGTGAGGGGAGGAGAGGACGTGAGGGAGAGAGAGGACGTGAGGGGAGGAGAGGACGGAGGGGAGGAGAGGACGGGAGGGGAGGAGAGAGGACGGAGGGGAGGAGAGGACGTGGGAGGGGAGGAGAGAGGACGTGAGGGGAGGAGAGGACGGAGGGGAGGAGAGGACGGAGGGGAGGAGAGGACGGAGGGGAGGAGAGGACGGAGGGGAGGAGAGGACGGAGGGGAGGAGAGGACGTGAGGGGAGGAGAGGACGGAGGGGAGGAGAGGACGGAGGGGAGGAGAGGACGTGAGGGGAGGAGGAGAGGACGGAGGGGAGGAGAGGACGTGAGGGGAGGAGAGGACGTGAGGGGAGGAGTGAGGACGAGGGGAGGGGCGTGAGAGGGGAGGAGGAGGGAGGAGGGAGGAGAGGACGTGAGGGGAGGAGAGGACGTGAGGGGAGGAGAGGACGTGAGGGGAGGAGGGACGTGAGGGGAGGAGAGGACGTGAGGGGAGGAGAGGACGGGAGGGGAGGAGAGAGGAGGGGAGGAGAGGAGGAGGGGAGGAGAGGACGTGAGGGGAGGAGAGGACGTGAGGGGAGGAGAGGACGTGAGGGGAGGAGAGGACGTGAGGGGAGGAGAGGACGTGAGGGGAGGAGAGGACGACGGAGGGAGGAGAGGACGTGAGGGGAGGAGAGGACGGAGGGGAGGAGAGGACGTGAGGGGAGGAGAGGACGTGAGGGGAGGAGAGGACGGAGGGGAGGAGAGACGGAGGGGAGGAGAGGGACGGAGAGGGGAGGAGAGGACGGAGGGGAGGAGAGGACGGAGGAGGGAGGACGTGAGGAGAGAGGACGTGGAGGGGAGGAGAGGACGGAGGGGAGGAGAGAGGACGTGAGGGGAGGAGGGACGGAGGGGAGGAGAGGACGGAGGGGAGGAGAGGACGTGAGGGGAGGAGAGGACGTGAGGGGAGGAGAGGAGGAGAGGAGGGGGGAGGGGGAGTGAGGGGAGGAGAGGACGTGAGGGGAGGAGGGACGTGAGGGGAGGAGAGGACGGAGGGGAGGAGAGGACGGAGGGGAGGAGAGGACGTGAGGGAGGGGGACGTGAGGGGAGAGGACGGAGGGGAGGAGAGGACGAGGGGAGGAGAGGACGGAGGAGAGAGAGGACGGAGGGGAGGAGAGGACGAGGGAGGAGGAGGGGAGGAGGAGGAGGGACGTGAGGGAGGAGAGGACGGAGGGGAGGAGAGGACGGAGGGAGGAGAGGAGGAGGGGAGGAGAGGACGAGGGGAGGGAGGACGGAGGGGAGGAGAGGACGTGAGGGGAGGAGAGGACGTGAGGGGAGGAGAGGACGGAGGGGAGGAGAGGACGTGAGGGGAGGAGAGGACGTGAGGGGAGGAGGGACGGAGGGGAGGAGAGGACGTGAGGGGAGGAGAGGACGTGAGGGAGGAGAGAGGACGGAGGAGGAGAGGACGTGAGGGGAGGAGAGGGACGTGAGGGGAGGAGAGGACGTGAGGGGAGGAGAGGGCGTGAGGGGAGGAGAGGGCGTGAGGGAGGAGAGGACGTGAGGGGAGGAGAGGGCGTGAGGGGAGGAGAGGGCGTGAGGGGAGGAGAGGACGTGAGGGGAGGAGAGGGCGTGAGGGGAGGAGAGGGCGTGAGGGGAGGGGGCGTGAGGAGGAGAGGGCGTGAGGGGAGGAGAGGGCGTGAGGGGAGAGGGCGTGAGGGAGGAGAGGGCGTGAGGGGAGGAGAGGGCGTGAGGGGAGGAGAGGGCGTGAGGGGAGGAGAGGGCGTGAGGGGGGAGGGCGTGAGGAGGAGGGGCGTGAGGGGAGGAGAGGAGGAGGGCGTGAGGAGGAGAGGGCGTGAGGGAGGAGGGCGTGAGGAGGAGAGGCGTGAGGAGGAGAGGGCGTGAGGGGAGGAGAGGGAGGACGTGAGGGGAGGAGGGGCGTGAGGAGGAGAGGGCGTGAGGGGAGGAGAGGACGTGAGGGGAGGAGAGGGCGTGAGGGAGGAGAGGACGTGAGGGGAGGGGCGTGAGGGGAGGAGGGCGTGAGGGGAGGGCGTGAGAGAGGGCGTGAGGGGAGGAGGATGAGGACGTGAGGGGAGGAGAGGGCGTGAGGAGGAGGGCGTGAGGACGAGGGGTCGTCCCAGGAAGGGCAAGACTGGCAAGAGTTAAACAGAGGACGTGAGGGGATGAGAGGTTCAACGGAGAGATTCTACACTTAGTGGGTCTGTCCCATAGACAATTAGCAGGTTAAACAAGGGCAAGACTGGCAAGAGTTAAATGTAAATGCCAAATGTAAATTACATTAACTAGACTTCTACGTGCTTGATTATAACCAATTCTATTAGGTCTTTGTAGAACTGTGTTGAACAGTCTACACAGCTGTACCATTAAATCATTACTCGTGTGGCCATCTAGCGCAATAGCTTTCAAAACTCTCCTCTGGGACCATCCAGACGTTTCACAATTGTGTCGATGAAACAGCTGGGAATATCCGAGGAGAGGATTGGAAAAACTCCTGGTCTATCAGGCCTAACTCCTTCAGTCATGGGGGACCAGACTAACCGAACAGCATCAGTGGGTCCTCCGTGGGTCTTGTTGTGGGGGTTGAAGTGGGGTCCGGCACTCATACAGCCGTTGGTGTTGTCTCCAAAAGCATGGACGTGGAAGCCATGTTCCCCCGGGGCCAGACCAGAGATCTCCCCAATCAGCTTCACTGGACCATCGGCGCCCTACAGACAGAAGTTATAGGCCTATACACACACTGTACGGTTTTATGGATTACTCCATTTGCTATTCCCCCTCTTCCTGCATGCCACTAACCACACCTCCTCAAATCGTATTGGTCACATACACATGGTTAGCAGATGTTAATGCGAGTGTCGGGAAATGCTTGTGCTTCTAGTTCCGACTGTGCGGTAATAACTAACAATTCCACAACAACTACCTTACACAAGTGTAAAGGAATAATATATTATTATATGAATGAGTGATGGCCGAACGGCAAGTTGCAGTAGATGGTATAGAGTACCGTATATACACATGAGATGAGTAATGTAGGGTATGTAAACATTATATTAAGTGGCATTGTTTAAAGTGACACGTTTATTACATCCAATTTTTCCATTATTAAAGTGAGCTAGAGATGAGTCAGTATGTTGGCAGCAGCCACTCAATGTTAGTGGTGGCTGTTTAACAGCCTGATGGCCTTGAGATAAAGCTGTGTTTTTCAGTCTCTCGGTGCCCGCCTGCACCTAAAGGAGAGAGCGGTTGGCTCAACCACAGAGCCAGTGGGACTGTGTTGCTCGGTGACATGCTGCTCTCCACAAACATTACTGTCTACCAACTGCTAGTTTTGTTCCTTGTGTTAGCCCCTAATGCTAAAAATCACTAGTTAGCTGGCTATCTAGCTTTAAGAGTCAGAGCAAACGTGGCTCGCTAACACTGCCTGGTAGCTGCGCTGGTGTCTAGCTAGATAGTGATGCACAAACATGCTTATCTTATCAGAGAGGAATAGGAGAAACATTATGTTGGCTAAATAGATAAAGTAAGAAAACATGTAATTAAAAAAAATCTATATACTGAACTAAATATCTTCAAACGGGTTACCAAAGTAACTAGAACAGTAAAAACGTTGTCATACACGTGGTATACGTCTGATATACCACGGCTGTCAACCAATCAGTATTCAACCAGCCCAAACCAGTTCATTAATCCATCGGTTATTCTGCGGTTTTTAGCCAGAGTGAATTTACGAACGCACCCCAAGTAATTTATCAAGTGTTTGGCATGACAGCACAGTATATGGCACCGGACGTTTAGACATTTTGTAAATTACATTACATTTAAGTCATTTAGCAGACGCTCTTATCCAGAGCGACTTAATGTTGAGAGATCAACTGTGAACCAGTTTTACAACAGTCACCGCTAGTTTGTTGGCCTCCACACGCCTTCTCAGTGCACATTGGTCAGGCCAGATTAACACACCAGGTTCAGGGGAAATGGAGGTGGAAGACAAGGCAGAAGGACTCCAGCCGGATCCGACAGGACAAACTCCCTTACTGTATCTGCTCTGTTAACAGGAGACCAGAAACGGACTGGCGCACAGGATACAATGACTCAGCAATAAAAATAAAAAAACATTTATTTTTAAAGGGGGTCGGCCTTTTATTAATCTGTTCCCCGCCGTGTTTTAGTAGGTACGGTAACGTGTTAGTAGTTTGCATTGGTTTTCCCCAAACTTCCTAGTTAAAACATTAAGCGTATAACAGGCAGAACTACTTACCATTTAATGCATATAAATCCCAATTTACCTTGCTTACAGACTACCAGCTATGGCATCTAACTACATGGAGTTAATCATTTACAATGAGGGGTTTAAAAGTGCAACTACAGGTTACGAGACGGCTGGGAGACACGCTACGGCCTGCAGGCTGTCAACTAAACGACTGAGCTTTGAATTAAACCGGTTTTAAGCAGACATATATATCTATATTTTTCTTTAAAGCAACCTCGTTAGCGTTAAAAAACGTCGTCAGTAAAATAATTAGCTAGGGATCTATGAGACTTAACAGTTGCATAAGTGACCGGCAAGAGTTGACAACGTTAGTGAGCTAAGATATCCCAGTCGCTAACGTTAGCTAGTTGAACGAGGCCCCATCATCTACACAGACTACGTCTCCAAATGCACACATGTATTTCCCCATATAAACGAAATATTTTACCTCCTGCTCAAAGAATACGGTCCCGGTAACTTCACCGGTGCCTTTGAGCACGCAAACAGCCTTCATTGCCATGTCTTCACGTCCTGACCTAAACGCTCTCAAGTCCCGAATAGAAAAAATTTCTGCACGCTGGAAGTCGAGTTTCCTTCCTCTAATAGTGTCCAATCAGGGGCGTGGGGATAATAGTGTCCAATCAGGGGCGAGGTGATGGGTGAGCAGAGATCTGATTGGTTAATGAGAACACTTGTTTATAGGCTTGTTTAAATCAAGTTTGAACGATATATAACTCCGGGGAACGCAATGTACAAACAGTTGCAATCTGTCATTCAGGGCAGGTGAGCCCCACCTTGTTTAGCAAAAAATAAAAATAAAGAGGCAACTCCACATTGCAGGTGTTTTAGCCTGAGGCTGAATGAACTGTTTGGCTGCCAGACAAGGATCCACTGATAGCAGTGGTAAGATGTTGGGACAGCTTTATGTAGGCCCTAACAGTTTGTGGGCACCGTTTGTCACTGTTATAGTGCAATTAATGTATTGTTTATTGTTTAGTGTTGTGTAGTGGCTTTGCTGGCATCCATCTAAACATTTAAAAAATTGCCCCACCAACATTTACACTAGTAAGCCAGTGATATGTAACCCACTCAAGTGACGCACCTCTCCCAGGAACGGCATGGAGGAGCACCAGTAAGCCAGTGACTCAGCCCATGTAATAGGCTCTGTCAGAGGCAGAGAATCCCAGTGGAGAGAGGGGAACCGGCCAGGCAGAGGCAGAGAATCCCAGTGGAGAGAGGGGAACCGGCCAGGCAGAGGCAGAGAATCCCAGTGGAGAGAGGGGAACCGGCCAGGCAGAGGCAGAGAATCCCAGTGGAGAGAGGGGAACCGGCCAGGCAGAGGCAGAAAAGGGTGGTTCGTCATTCCAGTGCCTCAATCATAGAATCTACTGAAGAGATGAGTCTTCAGTAAAGAGGCAGACCATTCCATAAAAATCTAATTTTATTTGTCACATGCGCAGAATACAACACATGTAGACCTTCCCGTGAAATGTTAACTTACAGGCCCTTAACCAACAATGCAGTTCAAGAAATAGAGTTAATCAAATATTTACTAAATAAACTAAAGTTTAAAAAAAATCTATTCAATCACAAAGTAACACAAAAAATGTACATAACAATAATGAGGTTTTATACAGGGTGTTACGGTAGAGTCAATGTGGAGGCTATATACAGGGTATTACGGTACAGAGTCAATGTGGAGGCTATATACAAGGTGTTACGGTACAAAGTCAATGCGGAGGCTATATACAGGGTATTACGGTACAGAGTCAATGTGGAGGCTATATACAGGGTATTATGGTACAGAGTCAATGTGGAGGCTATATACAGGGTATTACGGTACAGAGTCAATGTGGAGGCTATATGTGAGGGCGGGGCGGCAGCGTAGCCTAGTGGTTAGAGCATTGGACTAGTAACCGGAAGGTTGCAAGTTCAAACCCCCGAGCTGACAAGGTACAAATCTGTCGTTCTGCCCCTGAACAGGCAGTTAACCCACTGTTCCCAGGCCGTCATTGAAAATAAGAATATGTTCTTAACTGACTTGCCTGGTTAAATAAAGGTGAAATTAAATATACAGGGGGTACTGGTACAGAGTCAATGTGGAGGCTATATAGAGGGTGTTACGGTACAGAGTCAATGTGGAGGCTATATACAGGGGGTACCGGTACTGAGTCAATGTGGAGGCTGTATACAGGGGGTACCGGTACTGAGTCAATGTGGAGGCTATATACAGGCTATATACAGGGTGTTATGGTACAGAGTCAATGTGGAGGCTGTATACAGGGGGTACCGGTACAGAGTCAATGTGGAGGCTATATACAGGGTATTATGGTACAGAGTCAATGTGGAGGCTATATACAGGGTATTATGGTACAGAGTCAATGTGGAGGCTATATACAGGGGGTACCGGTACAGAGTCAATGTGGAGGCTGTATACAGGGGGTACCAGTACAGAGTCAATGTGGAGGCTATATACAGGGTATTATGGTACAGAGTCAATGTGGAGGCTATATACAGGGGGTACCGGTACAGAGTCAATGTGGAGGCTATATACAGGGTGTTACGATACAGAGTCAATGTGGAGGCTATATACAGGGGGTACCGGTACTGAGTCAATGTGGAGGCTATATACAGGGGGTACCGGTACAGAGTCAATGTGGAGGCTATATACAGGGTGTTACGATACAGAGTCAATGTGGAGGCTATATACAGGGGGTACCGGTACTGAGTCAATGTGGAGGCTATATACAGGGGGTACCGGTACTGAGTCAATGTAAATAGTCTGGGTGGCCATTTGATTAATTGTTCAGCAGTCTTATGGCTTGGGGGGGTAGAAGCTGTTAAGGAGCCTTTTGGTCCTAGACTTGTTGTTCCGGTTCCGCGCGGTAGCAGAGAGAACAGTCTATGACTTGGAATTGTTTTGGGCCTTCCTCTGACTAGTATGGATGGCAGGAAGCCTGGCGCTAGAGATGTACTGGGCCGTATGCACTACCCTCTGTAGCGTCTTACGGTCAGATGCCGAGCAGTTGCCATACCAGGCGGTGATGCAACCGGTCAGGATGCTCTCGATGGTGCAGCTGTATAACTTTTTGACGATCTGGGGACCCATGTCAAATCTTTTCAGTCTCGTGAGGGAGAAAAGCTGATGTCGTGCACTCTTCACAAATGTCTTGGTGTGTTTGGACCATGATAGTTTGTTGGTGATGTGGACACCAAGGAGGTTAAAGGTTAAATAAAAATAAATACAATTATTCAGGATACTCTAAAGTCGTTCCAACAGATCAAGACTTGATTTTAATATACCCAATAAGGACTTTTCTTTTTTTAAGTATCTCCAATCCAGAAATTTTGTAGAGGGCCAGAAGAAAGTGGGAAAACTATGACTTGAGGTAGAAAAAAAACATTCTAATCCTACTGCTTCAGAGGGGTTTAATCTGTGACATATATTCTATCTTGTCAAGCAGAAGTGCCTCATCCTATGACACATTGAGACATATTCTGGAGAGAGACATTGGGAGTCCATTCGGTAACGAAGACCGGACCGCTAACCACGAAACCATCTACCCCGATTGTCTCTCTATAAAACATACAAGAACTAAATTTAAAAAAAATCTTTCATAGAACCAGTTCGCCTTAACAGAATGTTGACCGGTGCATCACATTTATGTTTCAAATGTCAACAAGATATTGGCACCTTTCTGCGTGTATTTTGGCAACAGAATACAGTTATTATTAGAAGTAGGGTCATTTATACTTTCTTAGACAATTTGCTCGTTCACCGAACATACTGTTCTGGTCTATTTAGCCCCCCAAAAAAATGTAATCTGGTATTGTGTTCAACACCTGAAATTACCGTCTGCGAGAATGTGGCTCTCTCAGGCTTTCATCTATTTTACCACTAGAAAAACACATTTTTGACCTGCGCCAGAGTACTGAAAAGTTCTGGAAAATGTGGTCACCATCGTTTAGTTTAGATTGTTATTTAGTCACATGCACAGGACTGTAGATATAGTCGCAGGGTGAAATACTGCAGATCAGAGCTCGAACAATGCAGGTGTGAATGAAACAATGAAACACACATTACCAGTCAAACATTTGGATACACCTACTCATTCAAGAGTTTTTCTTTATTTTTTATTTTTTAACTATTTTCTACATTGTAGAACAACAGTGAAGACACATCAACATTATAAAATAACACATATGGAATCATGTAGTAACCAAAAAAGTGTTAAATAAAATCAAAATATATTTTATATTTGAGATTCTTCAAAGTAGCCACCTTTTGCCTTGATGACAGCTTTGCTCACTCTTGCCATTCTCTCAACCAGCTTCATGAGGTAGTCACCTGGAATGCATTTCAATTAGCAGGTGTGCCTTGTTAAAAGTACATTTTTGGAATTACTTTCCTTCCTAACGCATTTGAGCCAATCAGTTGTGTTGTGACAAGGTAGGGGTGGTATAAAGAAGATTATTACTATTTGGTAAAAGATCAAGTACATATTATGGCAGGAACCGCTCAAATAAGCAAAGAGAACCGACAGTCCATCATTACTTTAACGTCACACCCTGATCTGTTTCACCTGTCTTTGTGTTTGTCCCCACCCCCCTCCAGGTGTCGCCCATCTTCCCCATTATCCCCTGTGCATTTATACCCGTGTTCTCCGTCTGTTGCCAGTTCGTTTTGTTCATTCATACCTACCAGCGTTTTCCCCCTTGCTCCTGACCTCTGCCTGCCCTGACCCTGGGCCTGCCTACCGTCCCGTACCTTTGCCCCACTACTCTGGATTACCGACCCCTGCCTGACCCTGACCCCGTCTACCCAGTCTACCTTTGACTGCCCATGTTCAAATTAATACACTTTTGTTACTTCGACACCGTCTGTCTTACCTTCAAACGTGTTACTTTAAAGACATGAAGGTCAGTCATTACGGAAAATTTCAAATAACTTTGAAAGTTTTTTCAAGTGCAGTTGCAAAAAAAACATCAAGCGCTATGATGAAACCGCCACAGGAAAGGAAGACCCAGAGTTACCTCTGTTGCAGCGGATAAGTTCATTGAAGTTAACTGCACCTCAGATTGCAGCCCATATAAATGCTTCACGGAGTTGAAGTAACAGACACATCTCTACATCAACTGTTCAGAGAAGACTGCGTGAATCAGGCCCCTCATGTTGGAAAAGCATTCCAGGTGAAGCTGGTTGAGAGAATGCCAAGAGTGTGCAAAGCTGTCATCAAGGCAAAGGGTGATATATTTTGATTTGTTTAACACTTTTTTGGTTACTACATGATTCCATATGTGTTATTCCATCATTTCGATGCCTTCACTATTATTCTACAATGTAGAAAATAGTGCAAATAAAGAAACCCTTGAATGAGTAGGTGTGTCCAAACTTTTCACTGGTACTTGTACATATTACGTCAACTACCTCTACCACTGCACATTGACACGGTAGTGTATGTATATAGAACATTTTTGGTTAAGGGCTTGTAAAGTAAGCATTTCACAGTAAAGTCTACACCTGTTGTATTCGACCATGTGACAAATACATGCGATTTGCCTTGGCTAGGATGAGGCTACTTTACCTTAAATCAATTTACAGTTAACACCACAATAATACCAGACCTTTTTGTTCAAATACTCTTAAAATTAAGTTCACGTACATTTTGAAATAAGTATTCAGAGATATTTTATTTGGAAAATACAAGTATTGGAAAGTATTGCAATGTATTTGAAAATACTCAACAACAACACAAAAAAACACAGATTATTTTCAAATACAAATGAATACTCCCATGCATTTGGACCCAGGTCCGTAAGAGTATTTGAAATAATGTATTTGAAAATATTGTAGCGATTTTTAACCCAAGAGAGAGGCGTGTACACATGAGGGAGTTGGTTTAGAGAAGCGGGGGGGTATTGTAGCGACCTTAACCGAACATTTAGCGTAGGTTCAGACCTCTTGGCGTAACGGTTAGGTTAAGGTGTTTGACTGTTGTTGGACATGAGTTCGAGTGCTGGTCGGGGCTACAATACTTTCAAATACATCCATTTAAAGTCGTTGATTTCAGCCACATTATTATGAAATACTCAAAATACAGTATAGGTATATTTAAATAAATAATAAAATACACAAGTCTATATAGTACTATGTCTAGGCTATATGTGTTAACTTTAAAATCAGCTTACTTTTGACCCTGTTTTACAACATTGGAGTTGTAGGTTTGGTATCAAGAATAAGCCGATTAGAAATTGGGTCAAACTGGAACAACTATACACATAACCAGAGTGGTCTTCTACGACACTAGGCTAGATCTCTCTCAAACCAGCTTCACATTCCGGCTCCGTAACTGTGGTATTATAACATACCAAACAAAAACAACAACTTGTGATTAATAAAATACTTCTCTAATGAAAGGGGGACGATGATGCAATCTTTGCGAGCGGGAGGGAATCTGATTACAAACTGGATAAACGGAGTTAACCTGCCCAGGGAACAGGTTAATATCGATGGATTCGTCGCCATAGAAATGTACCTGGCTAAAAGGTGAGTCGTTGCGACTGGTTATCCAGAGTTGAACTCAAAGTTGACCAAAGTTACCTCGCCGGCGACTCAACCCTGAAATCACATATTATTGGCGGTCAGGGGAAGAACGGACGACTCTACCACCTCTGAGGGCATACGATGTACGAAGCATGTACAACCAGGATGAGGCCCATACATCACAATTCCCGGTGATATGGATTCAACTTTACATGGATAGAGGAACTCTGGTCATGTAAATTAAAATCACGCCTATTATATTTGTAAAGTCATTTAACTTGTATCCTAAAATCCTGCAACGGGCTAACGTCCTGTCCAGAGGGCTACCTGTCCATCATGCTGCCTCACGCTACACAAACAGCGCATTAGGAAAGTATTCAGGGCTAATTTTTCCCCCACATCTTGTTATGTTACAGCCTTATTCTAAAATGTATTAAATAAGAAAAATCCTCAGCAATCTACACACAAATACCCCACAATGAGAAAACGGAAAAAACGCGTTTAGAAATGTTTGCAAATACAAAAATAGCTTATTTACATAAGTATTCAGACCCTTTGCTATGAGACTCTAAATTGAGCTCAGGTGCTTCCCGTTTCCCATTGATCATCCTTGAGATGTTTCTACAACTTGATTGAAGTTCACCTGTGGTAAATTCAATTAATTGGACATGATTTGGAAAGGCACACACCTGTCTATATAAAGGTTTCACAGTTGACAGTGCATGTCAGAGCAAAAACCAAGCCATGAGATCGAAGGAATTATCTTAGAGACAGGATTGTGTCGAGGCACAGATCTGAGGAAGGGTACCAAAACATGTCTGCAACATTGAAGGTCCCCAAGAACACAGTGGCCTCCCATCATTCTTAAATGAAAGAAGTTTGGAACCACCAAGACTTCCTAGAGCTGGCCGCCCGGCCAAATTGAGCATTAAAGTTGACACTGTAATTGCTGCCAAAAGGTGCTTCACAAAGTACTGAATATTTATGTAAATGTGCTATGTTTTAAAAACTTTTTTTTATATACGAGCAAAAATCTTTAAAAAAAACTTTTTGCTTTGTCTTATGGGGTAGTTTGTAGATTGCAAAAAAAAAAAAAAAAATCATAAATTTTAGAATAAGGCTGTAACGTAACAAAATGTGGAAAATTCAAGGGGTCTGAAGGCACTGTAGGCTCCTGCCCTATAGGCCATTCTGGTTCAGATAAGGCCACTTACTTTCCAGTTCACACAGTTCTATAGGTCTAGTATAACTTGGCCCATACAGGTATCAAACCCTCAACATCAGTGTTTGTAACGCCAGGGGCAGGAAAAAAATGGATTAAAGTTGACAAACAAACCTGACATACGGACCCTGTTCATAAACTTTAGGAGGAAGATAGGAAGGACAGATGTTTTCAAGCAGGAACTTTACATAAAAGACCACTTTAAGGTCTGACGACATCCAACAAACTTTGATTTTGTAGTGAAATATCACTTCAAAAAAAAAAGGTTCATAACAGATTAGTTATTGAGCTCAGCAAAGAAGGGGTGACTCTTTCATCATGGGTTTGAGAAATCAAAATCGACAAATCAGAAAAAGGCTAGGTCTGGTACGAAAATAGTTTATTATTAAAAACAATTTCCCTATCGCTGAAATATTAGGAGATTTTATTCCATTGTTTCTTTCTTTTAACTTAAAAACGAAACAAACTTTTCATATCCTAAAGCCTTGCTGTAACATTTACCAGTTTAAAAAAACTTTACAGCAAAAAGAGGCCTTTTTGTTCATTTTTTCCTGTCGTGATGCTCAAAATTAACAACATATCGAGTGGCAACTGGCAATAAAAAAAGCATATTTACAGCATCTAAACGCCCTCAGACCTCTCTTTTCTCTTCATCTGGGTCGTATTCATTAGTGCGTACCGTAGCAAAACGCTTTTGCAGCGGAAAGATGGAAAAAAAGAATGTTTCTTATTGGACAAGTTCAGGTAGCTCCTCCCTGTTTCAGTCCATTTTATTCCATTTGGTACCTAATGAATACAACCCTGAATTGAACTTGGGTTTGTCAGTGTTTAAAAAAAACAAAAAACAAAAACATTCCAGCTCTAAAATGGGCGTGGTTACTCAGAGGTCAGGGGTCAGTCAGATAAAAACACTAAAACAGTCCTTCCAGTTACAGTATGGACTCCTGGCTTCCTTTCTTTACTTTGTCTGCAACCGATTGGACAACTGAACACAGCTACCACATTGCTTTGTGAGAGCAGGAAGTGGAGGAGACGAGGACAGATTATTTAGATGACCCCTTTTTAAAAGTCCTTTCCTCGTCTCCTTTCCTTCATGACCACTGATGGGTATAAGGACTGGATGGGTTTTTTAGTTGACATCGTATTACTGCGGATGCCAAGCACATCTTCTCTCTGTTAGGGTGGTCAACGAAGGAGAGGAGACGAGTAAAGGAGGCCATTGAGAGACCGTTAGGGAAAAGATGTAGAAGTGACCTGTAGCCACAGATCCAGGATCAGATATTCAATACAGTCCAAATGGCAGTATACAGTACACTGACCAGAGCGCCCGTGGTCCTTCTGTAGCTCAGTTGGTAGAGCATGGCGCTTGTAACGCCAGGGTAGTGGGTTCGATCCCCGGGACCACCCATACGTAGAATGTATGCACACATGACTGTAAGTCGCTTTGGATAAAAGCGTCTGCTAAATGGCATATATTATTATTATTATATTAGTCCAGTCCATGGTCTAGTAGTCCAGTCCATGGTTTATTAGTCCAGTCCAGGGTCTAGTAGTCCAGTCCAGGAGCCTTCGGGAAAGTATTCAGACCCCTTGACCCTTTTCCATTTAGTTACAGCCTTATTCTAAAATTTATTAAATTGTTGTTGTTTTTTAAAACGTCAATCTAGACACAATACCCCATAATCACAAAGCAAAAAGTTGTACATTAATTCTTTGCAAATGTATATTTTAAAAAACAAACAAAACAGAAATACCTTATTTACTTAAGTATTCAGACCCTTTGCTATGAGACTCTAAATTGAGCTCAGGTGCTTCCCGCTTCCCATCGATCATCCTTGGAGATGTTTCTACAACTTGATTGGGGAGATTTTGATTAGACATGAAAACCATCCCTGCCTGTAGTAAATTCAATTGATTGGACATGATTTAGAAAAAGGCACACACCTGTCTATACAAGGTCCCACAGTTGACAGTGCATGTCAGAGGAAAAACCAAGCCATGAGGTCGAAGGAATTGTCCATAGAGCTCAAAGACAGGATTGTGTCGAGGTACAGATCTGGGGAAGGGTACCAAAACATTTCTTCAGCATCGAAGGTCCCCAAGAACACAGTGGCCTCCATTCTTAAATGGAAGAAGTTTGGAACCACCAAGACACTTCCTAGAGCTGGCCGCCCGGCAAAACTAAGCAATCTGGGGAGAAGGGCCTTGGTCACGGAGGTGACCAAGAACCCAATGGTCACTCTGACAGAGCTCTAGAGTTCCTCTGTGGAGATGGGAGAACCTTCCAGAAGGACAACCATCTCAGCAGCACTCCACCAGACTGAAGCCACTCCTCAGTAAAAGGCACATGACAGCCCGCTTGGAGTTTGCCAAAAGGCACCTAAAGGATTCTCAGATCATGAGAAACAAGATTCTCTGGTCTGATGAAACCAAGATTGAACTATTTAGCCTGAATGCCAAGAGTCACATCTGGAGGAAACCTGGCACCATCCCTATGGTGAAGCATGGTGGTGGCAGCATCATGCTGTGGGGATGTTTTTCAACGGCAGGGACTGGGAGACTAGTCAGGATCGAGGGAAAGATATACGGATGAAAACCTACTCCAGAGCGCTCAGGACCTCAGACCGGGGTGAAGGTTCACCTTCCAGCAGGACAACGACCCTAAGCACACAGCCAAGACAACGCAGGTGTGGCTTCAGGACAAGTCTCTGAATATCCTTGAGTGGCCCAGCCAGTATCCGGACTTGAACCCAATCTAACATCTCTGGAGAGACCTGAAAATATCTGTACAGCGACACTCCCCATCCAACCTGACAGAACTTGAGAGGATCTGCAGAGGTGTGCCAAGCTCGTAGCGTCATACACAATAAGACTCAAGGCTGTAATCACTGCAAAACGTGCTTCAACAAAGTACAGAGTAAAGGGTCTGAATACTTATGTAGATGTGATATTTAAGTTTTTTTATTTTCAATATGTTTGGGGGGGCAGGGGGGCTATTTAATCCATTTTAGAATAAGGCTGTAAAGTAACAGAATGTTGAAAAAAGTCAAGGGGTCTGAATATTTTCCCGAACGCTCTGTATATTACCATCCCCTATGGCTAAGGTTACAATTGGAGGGATAAGGGGAATCTGATTCTAGATCTGTGGTTGAGGGGCAACATCAAACTAGCCTGGTTCCAGATCCGTTTGCGCTCTTGCCAGCTCCATTGCTGTAAATGTCAAGCCAAACATGACAATTCCATGAGTTAGTGACAGGAGTTGTCAAGAAGTCAGAAACAGACTGGCACCTAGGCTAACATTAAAATTAAAAAAAATGTTTTTTTTTTTTTTTAAGTTTCATTTGGTAGCCACTAGCCTATGACTGCCTCAGTCTCCTGTGTCTCAGCCGCTTGTGTTTTCTCTATGGGGCGAGGTTGACTTGTAGGTTCAGATACACACGCCACAGGCGGTTCAGTAGCAGTCACTTCAACAGGGAATCCAGAGGGTTCTGATTCCACCTTCTGTTGGGATTGGAAGGGTTCTACAGTGGAATCTTTAGAATCTGTAGGAGGTTCTTTAGAGGGTTCTTTCGTAGCAGCAGCAGCAGCAACAACAGTAGTAGGTGGGGGGTTTTCTGTGTTGTTGTTGTCAGAGTTCCGGAGCTTGAGTTCCACGTTCTCTGTTTCTACCTCTGCTTTGTCTCCTAGTCGATCGTCTGTGTCCCAACGAGATGTCCTCTCTCTGTTCCTCGGTCGCCTCTGCCTCTCTCCCTCTCCTCCCTCACTCCTGCCGAGCCCCCTTTCTCCTACCTCTCCTCTCCCCCTCTCCCCTACCCCCCTTTCTCCTACCTCTCCTCTACCTCTCTCTCCTACCTCTCCTCTACCTCTCCCCCTCTCTCCTACCCCCTTTCTCCTACCTCTCCTCTATCTCTCCCCCTCTCTCCTACCTCTCCTCTATCTCTACCCCTCTCTACCTCTCCTCTATCTCTACCCCTCTCTACCTCTCCTCTATCTCTACCCCTCTCTACCTCTCCTCTATCTCTACCCCTCTCTACCTCTCCTCTATCTCTCCCCTTTCTCCTACCTCTCCTCTATCTCTCCCCCTTTCTCCTACCTCTCCTCTACCTCTCCCCCTCTCTCCTACCTCTCCTCTACCTCTCCCCCTCTCTCCTACCTCTCCTCTACCTCTACCCCTCTCTCCTACCTCTCCTCTACCTCTCCCCCTCTCTCCTACCTCTCCTCTACCTCTACCCCTTTCTCCTACCTCTCCTCTCCCCCTCTCCCCTACCTCTGATCCTCTACCTCGCTCCCTCTCTCCTCCCGCACTCCTTCCACGCTCACTCTCTCCTCCGTCTCCTCCTCTCCCTCGTTCCCTCTCTCCATCAGGACTGCTTCGTCTCTCTCTCCAGTCCCGCCTGTCTCTATCTCTCTCCCACCCTCCCCCTCCTCTCGGCTCTCCCCCGTCCTCCTGCCACCCCCCAAACCTTTCCCTACCCTCCATCCTTTCTCCCCATCCTCCTCCTCTCCCTCCATCCTCAAACCGCCTCCCCCCTCCACCAAACCTCTCCCTATCCCTCTCCCAGTCCCTTTCTCTCTCCCTGTCTGGATCCCTGTCCCTAAACCCAGGTCTCTCCCCCCTGAAGGGCCCCCTCCCCTCAATCTCCTCCGGCCCATCTGGCCCTCGAGGGCCCCCCCTCATGAAGGGTGGTGGGGGCCCCCCAGGGAGGGGCCCGTGGGGAGGGAAGGGACCCCTCATGGGATGGGAAGGGGGCATGCCCATCCCAAACCCACGTGGGCCCCCGGGCGGCAGAGGGGGGCCATCGTGGTGGATCATGTGAGGGTGGGGGCCCCTGTTGGGTGGCATCATCTGGGGTGGCATGTTGTGGTGGGGAGGGCCCCGAGGGGGGTGGGGGCCATGTGGGCCACCGTGGGGAGGAGGGAAGCGCTGCATGTGAGGTGGGGGGAGGACCGGACCAGGAGAGTGGACTGGGGGGCGCTGGAGGGGGATCATGCCGGGGCGAGCCCCAAGAAGACCACCAGACAGCGGGATGGGACCGCCTGGTGAGCCCCCTGGAGGACCAGGCACCTGGTTACCTGATGAGGGAACAGAGAATACAGGTTTAATAGACGTGGTCTGATAAACATCTATCAGGTAACTACTAGAGACAGTAACATGGTCTGATAAACATCTATCAGGTAACTACTAGAGACAGTAACATGGTCTGATAGACATCTATCAGGTAACTACTAGACTACTAGAGACAGTAACATGGTCTGATAAACATCTATCAGGTAACTACTAGAGACAGTAACATGGTCTGATAGACATCTATCAGGTAACTACTAGAGACAGTAACATGGTCTGATAGACATCTATCAGGTAACTACTAGACTACTAGAGACAGTAACATGGTCTGATAAACATCTATCAGGTAACTACTAGAGACAGTAACATGGTCTGATAGACATCTATCAGGTAACTACTAGAGACAGTAACATGGTCTGATAGACATCTATCAGGTAACTACTAGAGACAGTAACATGGTCTGATAAACATCTATCAGGTAACTACTAGAGACAGTAACATGGTCTGATAAACATCTATCAGGTATCTACTAGACTACTGAGACAGTAACATGGTCTGATAAACATCTATCAGGTAACTACTAGAGACAGTAACATGGTCTGATAAACATCTATCAGGTATCTACTAGACTACTAGAGACAGTAACATGGTCTGATAAACATCTATCAGGTAACTACTAGAGACAGTAACATGGTCTGATAAACATCTATCAGGTAACTACTAGAGACAGTAACATGGTCTGATAAACATCTATCAGGTAACTACTAGACTACTAGAGACAGTAACATGGTCTGATAAACATCTATCAGGTAACTACTAGAGACAGTAACATGGTCTGATAAACATCTATCATGTATCTACTAGACTACTAGAGACAGTAACATGGTCTGATAGACATCTATCAGGTAACTACTAGACTACTAGAGACTGTAACATGGTCTGATAAACATCTATCAGGTAACTACTAGACTACTAGAGACAGTAACATGGTCTGATAAACATCTATCAGGTAACTACTAGACTACTAGAGACAGTAACATGGTCTGATAGACATCTATCAGGTAACTACTAGACTACTAGAGACAGTAACATGGTCTGATAAACATCTATCAGGTATCTACTAGACTACTAGAGACAGTAACATGGTCTGATAGACATCTATCAGGTAACTACTAGACTACTAGAGACAGTAACATGGTCTGATAAACATCTATCAGGTATCTACTAGACTACTAGAGAAAGTAACATGGTCTGATAAACATCTATCAGGTATCTACTAGAGACAGTAACATGGTCTGATAAACATCTATCAGGTAACTACTAGACTACTAGAGACAGTAACATGGTCTGATAAACATCTATCAGGTAACTACTAGAGACAGTAACATGGTCTGATAAACATCTATCAGGTATCTACTAGACTACTAGAGACAGTAACATGGTCTGATAAACATCTATCAGGTAACTACTAGACTACTAGAGACAGTAACATGGTCTGATAAACATCTATCAGGTATCTACTAGACTACTAGAGACAGTAACATGGTCTGATAAACATCTATCAGGTAACTACTAGACTACTAGAGACAGTAACATGGCAGTCCGCTGTGCTGGTATGTGTGGTCCTTGTCTTCCACAGAGGTTAGGTCAGGACTCCATGCTGTGCAAAACACATAATTACCCCTTAAAGCCCCTCACTGTACTCTACTCTGCCCTCCAATCGACTCTCCGCCCTCTCCAATCGACTCTCCGCCCTCTTCCTCTACAACCTTTAGTAAAAGACTATTCTACTATGATGTCTGATTAAGGTTACAAACCCAGGCCGGCTGGATCCAGAGACAGTTCAACTACCCCTACACCCCCTGCTGCTGAGGGAGGGGGGCCAGAGGGGCCCAATGGCA
>NC_060192.1:39711648-39719148 GCF_021184085.1 Oncorhynchus gorbuscha | reverse complement strand
CAGGTAGCCTAGCGGTTAGAGACAGGTAGCCTAGCGGTTAGAGACAGGTAGCCTAGCGGTTAGAGACAGGTAGCCTAGCGGTTAGAGACAGGTAGCCTAGCGGTTAGAGACAGGTAGCCTAGCGGTTAGAGACAGGTAGCCTAGCGGTTAGAGGCTGGGAAGCCTAGCGGTTGGAGGCAGGAAGCCTAGCGGTTAGAGGCTGGGAAGCCTAGCGGTTAGAGGCTGGGAAGCCTAGCGGTTAGAGGCAAGAAGCCTAGCGGTTAGAGGCAGGTCGCCTAGCGGTTAGAGGCAGGAAGCCTAGCGGTTAGAGGCAGGTAGCCTAGCGGTTAGAGGCAGGTAGCCTAGCGGTTAGAGGCAGGTAGCCTAGCGGTTAGATGCTGGGAAGCCTAGCGGTTAGAGGCAGGTAGCCTAGCGGTTAGAGGCTTGGAAGCCTAGCGATTAGAGACTGAGAAGCCTAGAGGTTAGAGTCAGGTAGCCTAGCGGTTAGAGGCTGGGTAGCCTAGCGGTTAGAGGCAGGAAGCTTAGCGGTTAGAGGAAGGTAGCCTAGCGGTTAGAGACAGGAAGCCTAGCGTGTCAGAGGCTGGGTAGCCTAGCGGTTAGAGGCAGGAAGCTTAGCGGTTAGAGGAAGGTAGCCTAGCGGTTAGAGACAGGAAGCCTAGCGTGTCAGAGGCTGGGTAGCCTAGCGGTTAGAGGCAGGAAGCTTAGCGGTTAGAGGAAGGTAGCCTAGCGGTTAGAGGAAGGTAGCTTAGCGGTGAGAGGCTGGTAGCCTAGCGGTTAGAGGAAGGTAGCCTAGCGGTTAGAGGCAGGTAGCCTAGCGGTTAGAGGAAGGTAGCCTAGCGGTTAGAGGCAGGTAGCCTAGCGGTTAGAGGCAGGTAGCCTAGCGTGTCAGAGGCAGGAAGCTTAGCGGTTAGAGGAAGGTAGCCTAGCGGTTAGAGGAAGGTAGCCTAGCGGTTAGAGACAGGAAGCCTAGCGTGTCAGAGGCTGGGTAGCCTAGCGGTTAGAGGCAGGAAGCTTAGCGGTTAGAGGAAGGTAGCCTAGCAGTTAGAGGCAGGTAGCTTAGCGGTGAGAGACTGGTAGCCTAGCGGTTAGAGGCAGGAAGCCTAGCGGTTGGAGGCAGGAAGCCTAGCGGTTGGAGGCAGGAAGCCTAGCGGTTAGAGCGTTGTGCCAGTAACCTAAAGGTTGCTAGATCGAATCCCCGAGCTGACAAGGTCAAAATCTGTCGTTCTGCCCCTGATCAGGGCAGTTAACCCATTGTTCCTAGACTGTCATTGTAAATATGTGTTAACTGACTTGCCTAGTTAAATAATAAAGATTGGACTGGTCTATTAAATTAAAGGGCAGGATTACTATTTTCATGTTGTCATGACGTGACCTTTCTCGGCATAGATCGTGCCCCCCCCCCCACACCCAGGTTCTGTTATCTCAGGTTGTAAATTCCTGGAGGAGACTCTCTCCTCATGGCAATGCAGTATAGAGAGAGAGAGTTTCACAGTAGAACAAAGGAACTAGGGTTAGGGGGGAACCTCCCCTATCATTTCCCTGTAACCATGGCTACTGTTTGTGTGTTTATGCATTTCTGTGATTATTTAGTTAGTAAATAAATTATTAAGACAATTGGTGTATGGATGATTTATAGTAAAGGCTGGGTTCGTGCAGATAACCATCAATTTACGGCGTTTGGAATGAGACTAATGTGAGGTAAAGACTAATTAACCTCTTGAAACTAGGGGGGCACTATTTTCATTTTTGGAAAAATAACATTCCCAAAGTAAATGGGCTATTTTTTCAGGACCAGCTAATAGAATATGCATATAATTGACAGCTTAGGATAAAACAATATTGTCTGTGAGTATAACAGAACTGATATTGCAGGCGAAAGCCTGAGAAAAATCCAATCAGGAAAAGGGATATCAACCAGATTCCATTTTCTATGGCTTCCCTAATGTGTCTAGTGTCACAAGACATCGTTTCAGGCTTTTATTTTGAAAAATGAGCGTGACCAACAACATTGCGTCAGTGGTCAGCTGGTGGCTCTCAGAGTGATATGTGCGTGAATAGACAAATGCGGCCATTGTTTCTCTTGCTCCTAATAAGAAGCCAACTGACCCGGTTGATATATTATCGAATAGATATTTGAAAAACACCTTGAGGATTAATTATATTTAAAAAAAAAATGTTTGCCATGTTTGTCGATATTATGGATCTAATTTGGAATATTTTTCGGCGTTGTCGTGACCGCAGTTTCCGGTGGATTTCTCAACCAAACGTGAAGAACAAACGGAGGTATTTCGGCTATAAAAAATAATCTTTATGGGACAAAATGAACATTTGCTGTCTAACTGGGAGTCTCGTGAGTGAAAACATCCGAAGATCATCAAAGGAAAACAATTAATTTGATTGCTTTTCTGATTTTCGTGACCAAGCTTCCTGCTGCTAGCTGGACATAATGCTATGCTAGGCTATCGATAAACTTACACAAATGCTTGTCTTGCTTTGGCTGCAATTTCAAAATCTGAGATGACAGGGTGATTAACAAAAGGCCAAGCTGTGTTTCACTATATTTCACTTGTGATTTCATGAATATGAATATTTTCTAGTAATATTTTTTGTCCGTTGCGCTATGCTAATTAGTGTAGTTGATGACAATTCTCCCGGATCCGGGATGGGTAGTTACAAGAGTTAATTAGAAGACTAAGTGATCAGATATTAAAATATCTGAAAGTTACACTAGGAAAACGATAACTTTGTAATCTGAAGATTTTTCCGCGGTTCCCCGACTTCCTAGTTAATTACATTTACATGATTAGTTTAAATTACGTAATAATAATTACAGAGAATTTATTCGATAAAACAACAGTCTTCACTTTAATGATGCCAAAGACACGACAATGTTTTTAACCATTCATACCTAATAAAACACAATTCAAATCTATTAATCTAACTAATCTCACCTGTTCCTGCTGGCCCACGTGTTGGCCAAAGGCGTCCTTGTTTGGAGGGTATCCCCCAGGGAAGCCTGGAGGTCCTGTACCAGGGAGGGGCTGACCTGGAGGAACCACCATTCCTGGGTAGGCCTGGCCCGGCAGCAAACCATAGCCCTGGAGCTGGCCGTTAGGAGGCAGAGATATCTGGAAGGAGGGTGAAAGACAAGGAGAGTTTTGTTTTAATACTGTGTGTGTGTTCTGAGAGAGAGAGAGAGAGAGAGAGAGAGAGAGAGAGAGAGAGAGAGAGAGAGAGAGAGAAAAGAGAAGAGAAAGGGGAGAGAGAGAGGGAGAGAAGGAGAGGAGAGAGGGGAGAGAGGAGAGGAGAGAGAGGGAGAGAAGGAGAGGAGAGAGAGACAAATGGAGAGGTGTGAGGTCTTGGGCCATGTTAATTACCTGGCGTGTGAGGTCTGAGACCATGTTAATTACCTGGCGTGGGAGGTCTGAGACCATGTTAATTACCTGGCGTGGGAGGTCTGAGACCATGTTAATTACCTGGCGTGGGAGGTCTGAGACCATGTTAATTACCCGGCGTGGGAGGTCTGAGACCATGTTAATTACCTGGCGTGGGAGGTCTGAGACCATGTTAATTACCTGGCGTGGGAGGTCTGAGACCATGATAATTACCTGGCGTGGGAGGTCTTGGACCATGTTAATTACCTGGCGTGGGAGGTCTTGGACCATGCCCATCATGTGTTGTTGAAAGTGCTGGGGGAAACCTGGAGGCTGCTGGGTACTGTCAGAATGAAACAAATACACACAGTTAACATACAGATGTACAACACACACACACACACACACACACACACACACACACACACACACACACACACACACACACACACACACACACACACACACACACACACACACACACACACACACACACACACACACACACACACACACACACACACACACAGTATAAGGGGAAAGGTCTTACAAAGACGTCTGGTCCTTCTTTGATTCGTCGGCTCCCTCAGGCTCATCGTCATAGTCAAAACGGTCCAACAGAGTCTAGACAAACGAGAGGAGACAAGGTTCAACAGAGTCTAGACAAACGAGAGGAGACAAGGTTCAACAGAGTCTAGACAAACGAGAGGAGACAAGGTTCAACAGCGTCTAGACAAACGAGAGGAGACAAGGTTCAACAGAGTCTAGACAAACGAGAGGAGACAAGGTTCAACAGAGTCTAGACAAACGAGAGGACACAAGGTTCAACAGAGTCTAGACAAACGAGAGGAGACAAGGTTCAACAGAGTCTAGACAAACGAGAGGAGACAAGGTTCAACAGAGTCTAGACAAACGAGAGGAGACAAGGTTCAACAGAGTCTAGACAAACGAGAGGCTACTATTACTAGAGACAAGACATTTCCCATAACAACAACAATCATTTTTGAAACGCCACCCAAAAACATAAAATAAACTATTCTGAATCACCTTTACCCCGTCACTAACACCCCTGTGGGACGAGGAAGGGGAACCCCCTACTCTGTGGTTACAGGTCGATAGTAAGAAGAGGAACTCACAGCCACCTTGTCAAACGCTGTTCTCTGCTGGCTGAGCTCGCTGGAGGGGAGGGGGAGTCGCTGAGCGGTCGTACCCAGGGCGGGGGTCAGGGACTGGAGATGGAGCTGGGAGTGGAGGTGGTGGAGGTTGGCAGGAGGCTGGGGTTGAGCCTGGTGCTGGGGCTGAGGATGGGGTTGAGCCTGGAGATGCGGCTGAGGATGGGGTTGAGCCTGGAGATGTGGCTGGAGATGGGGTTGAGGCTGGGGATGGGGTTGAGCCTGGAGATGTGGCTGGAGATGGGGTTGAGGCTGGGGATGGGGTTGAGGCTGGAGATGTGGCTGGAGATGGGGTTGAGCCTGGAGATGCGGCTGGAGATGGGGTTGAGGCTGGGGATGGGGTTGAGGCTGGGGATGGGGTTGAGGCTGGGGATGGGGTTGAGGCTGGGGATGAGGCTGAGGATGGGGTTGAGCCTGGGGATGAGGCTGGGGATGGGGTTGAGCCTGGAGATGAGGCTGGGGATGGGGTTGAGGCTGGAGATGCGGCTGGGGATGGGGTTGAGGATGAGGTTGAGGTTGAGGATGAGGTTGGGGGTGACTGTGGGTCTGGGGTGGGAAGGGATGAGTCTGAGGCTTTAACGGATTTTGTTGAAAGTTCTGGAAAATTTGTTGAAGCTGCAGAATGAGAGAGAGAGAGCTGAGTTAGGACACTGGGGGATGCCTGAAGATGGGACTAGCAAAAATAAAACACACACACCTGTTGTCCCTTTGAGGACTGGAAGAGCTGAGCGACAGCGACGAATGCTTCAGAGTTCTGAAGCTGAGAGACAGGCGCCACAACAGTGTTTTCCCTTACTGAGGTGACCTTACCCTTTACTGGTGATGGGGATGAGGGGAAACCTGGAGGACAGCAGTACAAGAGAGTCAGACAGACAGGCAGAGAGACAGCAGTACAAGAGTCAGACAGACAGGCAGACAGACAGCAGTACAAGAGAGTCAGACAGACAGGCAGAGAGACAGCAGTACAAGAGTCAGACAGGCAGACAGGCAGACAGACAGACAGACAGACAGACAGACAGACAGACAGACAGACAGACAGACAGACAGACAGACAGACAGGCAGAGAGACAGCAGTACAAGAGTCAGACAGACAGACAGGCAGACAGGCAGAGAGACAGGCAGACAGACAGACAGGAAGGCAGACAGACAGGAAGGCAGACAAACAGGAAGGCAGACAAACAGGAAGGCAGGAAGACAGCAGTGATACCTTGGTCTGGGTTAACAGTAGAGGTCGCCCGAATATGATTTTTCAACACCGATACCAATTATTGGGGGATCATAAAAAGCCGATACCGATTAAACCGGACTATTTTTTAAATTTATTTGTAATAATGACAATTACATCACTGAATGAACACTTATTTTAACTTAATATAATACATAAAAATCTATTTAGCCTCAAATAAATAATGAAACATGTTCAATTTGGTTTAAATAATGCTAAAACAAAGTGTTGGAGAAGAAAGTAAAAGTGTAATATGTGCCATGTAAAAAAGCTAACGTTTGAGTTCCTTGCTCAGAACATGAGAACATATGAAAGCTGGTGGTTCCTTTTAACATGAGTCTTCAATATTCCCAGGTAAGAGGTTTTAGGTTGTAGTTAATATAGTATTTATAGGACTATTTCCCTCTATACCATTTGTATTTCATTAACCTTTGACTACTGGATGTTATTATAGGCACTTTAGTATTGCCAGTGTAACAGTATAGCTGGTAATACCTGGGTCTGGGTTAACAGACAGTAATACCTGGGTCTGGGTTAACAGACAGTAATACCTGGGTCTGGGTTAACAGACAGTAATACCTGGGTCTGGGTTAACAGACAGACAGTAATACCTGGGTCTGGGTTAACAGACAGACAGTAATACCTGGGTCTGGGTTAACAGACAGACAGTAATACCTGGGTCTGGGTTAACAGACAGACAGTAATACCTGGGTCTGGGTTAACAGACAGACAGTAATACCTGGGTCTGGGTTAACAGACAGACAGTAATACCTGGGTCTGGGTTAACAGACAGACAGTAATACCTGGGTCTGGGTTAACAGACAGACAGTAATACCTGGGTCTGGGTTAACAGACAGACAGTAATACCTGGGTCTGGGTTAACAGACAGACAGTAATACCTGGGTCTGGGTTAACAGACAGACAGTAATACCTGGGTCTGGGTTAACAGACAGACAGTAATACCTGGGTCTGGGTTAACAGACAGACAGTAATACCTGGGTCTGGGTTAACAGACAGACAGTAATACCTGGGTCTGGGTTAACAGACAGACAGTAATACCTGGGTCTGGGTTAACAGACAGACAGTAATACCTGGGTCTGGGTTAACAGACAGACAGTAATACCTGGGTCTGGGTTAACAGACAGACAGTAATACCTGGGTCTGGGTTAACAGACAGACAGTAATACCTGGGTCTGGGTTAACAGACAGACAGTAATACCTGGGTCTGGGTTAACAGACAGACAGTAATACCTGGGTCTGGGTTAACAGACAGACAGTAATACCTGGGTCTGGGTTAACAGACAGACAGTAATACCTGGGTCTGGGTTAACAGACAGACAGTAATACCTGGGTCTGGGTTAACAGACAGACAGTAATACCTGGGTCTGGGTTAACAGACAGACAGTAATACCTGGGTCTGGGTTAACAGACAGACAGTAATACCTGGGTCTGGGTTAACAGACAGACAGTAATACCTGGGTCTGGGTTAACAGACAGACAGTAATACCTGGGTCTGGGTTAACAGACAGACAGTAACACCTGGGTCTGGGTTAACAGACAGTAATACCTGGGTCTGGGTTAACAGACAGTAACACCTGGGTCTGGGTTAACAGACAGTAACACCTGGGTCTGGGTTAACAGACAGTAATACCTGGGTCTGGGTTAACAGACAGTAATACCTGGGTCTGGGTTAACAGACAGACAGTAATACCTGGGTCTGGGTTAACAG
>NC_060192.1:39659148-39706648 GCF_021184085.1 Oncorhynchus gorbuscha | reverse complement strand
CTTTGGGCTGTGGATAATGTATAGGCCCCAATGCTAGGAGCTTTGGGCTGTGGATAATGTATAGGCCCCAATGCTAGGAAGTTTGGGCTGTGGATAATGTATAGGCCCCAATGCTAGGAAGTTTGGGCTGTGGATAATGTATAGGCCCCAATGCTAGGAAGTTTGGGCTGTGGATAATGTATAGGCCCCAATGCTAGGAAGTTTGGGCTGTGGATAATGTATAGGCCCCAATGCTAGGAAGTTTGGGATATGGATAATGTATAGGCCCCAATGCTAGGAAGTTTGGGCTGTGGATAATGTATAGGCCTCAAGGCTAGGAAGTTTGGGATGTGGATAATGTAGGGCCCCAATGCTAGGAAGTTTGGGATGTGGATAATGTATAGGCCTCAAGGCTAGGAAGTTTGGGATGTGGATAATGTAGAGCCCCAATGCTAGGAAGTTTGGGATGTGGATAATGTATAGGCCCCAATGCTAGGAAGTTTGGGATGTGGATAATGTATAGGCCCCAATGCTAGGAGCTTTGGGATGTGGATAATGTATAGGCCTCAATGCTAGGAAGTTTGGGATGTGGATAATGTATAGGCCTGTATGGACCTCCAAGCCAGTTCCACTGCTTTCTTCAATTCTTCCCCTTTAAAATCAGGGACTGATGTAACCTCGGCAACCTTAAACCTATCGGTGGAGGGGTCTCCCAGCTGGTGTGAAAAAGAGAGGGAGCACTGAAGCCCGGGTCACCAACTGGGTGATATCGATTTGAGGTAGAACAGAAAACTAGCAGTAATTAGGATCTCGTAAGATTCAGAGTCGACCATCCCGAAAGTATAGCAGTGTAGATAGAAGATGACGTGTGGAGGCGCCTCACCTTTTTAATGAACTTCTCAACAATCTGGACCACGTGTTTGTATAACTGGAAGAGGAGAAGAGAGATGTCACAGAGTTTTAGTAACAGACACAGACGGAAGCCTAGTCAAGGATTTTTCAAATGGAGCCTGTTTTCCAGTGCAGGAGGACTAGGCTTCATTAAAAGGATGCTTAGGGTGGTTATAGTGTAGAGGCGGCAGGTAGCCTAGTGGTTATAGTGGAGAGGCGGCAGGTAGCCTAGTGGTTAGAGTGGAGGGGCGGCAGGTAGCCTAGTGGTTAGAGTGTAGAGGGGGCAGGTAGCCTAGTGGTTAGAGTGTAGAGGGCCTAGTGGTTAGAGTGGAGGGGCGGCAGGTAGCCTAGTGGTTAGAGTGTAGAGGGGGCAGGTAGCCTAGTGGTTAGAGTGTAGAGGGGGCAGGTAGCCTAGTGGTTAGAGTGTAGAGGCAGGTAGCCTAGTGGTTAGAGTGTAGAGGCAGGTAGCCTAGTGGTTAGAGTGTAGAGGCAGGTAGCCTAGTGGTTAGAGTGTAGAGGAGGCAGGTAGCCTAGTGGTTAGAGTGTAGAGGCGGCAGGTAGCCTAGTGGTTAGAGTGTAGAGGAGGCAGGTAGCCTAGTGGTTAGAGTGTAGAGGAGGCAGGTAGCCTAGTGGTTATAGTGTAGAGGCGGCAGGTAGCCTAGTGGTTAGAGTGGAGGGGCGGCAGGTAGCCTAGTGGTTAGAGTGTAGAGGGGGCAGGTAGCCTAGTGGTTAGAGTGTAGAGGGCCTAGTGGTTAGAGTGGAGGGGCGGCAGGTAGCCTAGTGGTTAGAGTGTAGAGGGGGCAGGTAGCCTAGTGGTTAGAGTGTAGAGGGGGCAGGTAGCCTAGTGGTTAGAGTGTAGAGGCAGGTAGCCTAGTGGTTAGAGTGTAGAGGCAGGTAGCCTAGTGGTTAGAGTGTAGAGGCAGGTAGCCTAGTGGTTAGAGTGTAGAGGAGGCAGGTAGCCTAGTGGTTAGAGTGTAGAGGCGGCAGGTAGCCTAGTGGTTAGAGTGTAGAGGCGGCAGGTAGCCTAGTGGTTAGAGTGTAGAGGCAGCAGGTAGCCTAGTGGTTAGAGTGTAGAGGAGGCAGGTAGCCTAGTGGTTAGAGTGTAGAGGCGGCAGGTAGCCTAGTGGTTAGAGTGGAGGGGCGGCAGGTAGCCTAGTGGTTAGAGTGTAGAGGAGGCAGGTAGCCTAGTGGTTAGAGTGTAGAGGAGGCAGGTAGCCTAGTGGTTAGAGTGTAGAGGCGGCAGGTAGCCTAGTGGTTAGAGTGGAGGGGCGGCAGGTAGCCTAGTGGTTAGAGTGTAGAGGCGGCAGGTAGCCTAGTGGTTAGAGTGTAGAGGCGGCAGGTAGCCTAGTGGTTAGAGTGGAGGGGCGGCAGGTAGCCTAGTGGTTAGAGTGTAGAGGAGGCAGGTAGCCTAGTGGTTAGAGTGTAGAGGAGGCAGGTAGCCTAGTGGTTAGAGTGTAGAGGCGGCAGGTAGCCTAGTGGTTAGAGTGGAGGGGCGGCAGGTAGCCTAGTGGTTAGAGTGTAGAGGCAGCAGGTAGCCTAGTGGTTAGAGTGTAGAGGCGGCAGGTAGCCTAGTGGTTAGAGTGTAGAGGCGGCAGGTAGCCTAGTGGTTAGAGTGGAGGGGCGGCAGGTAGCCTAGTGGTTAGAGTGTGGAGGCAGGTAGCCTAGTGGTTAGAGTGGAGGGGCGGCAGGTAGCCTAGTGGTTAGAGTGTAGAGGAGGCAGGTAGCCTAGTGGTTAGAGTGGAGGGGCGGCAGGTAGCGTAGTGGTTAGAGTGGGGGGCGGCAGGTAGCGTAGTGGTTAGAGAGGAAGGGCGACAGGTAGCCTAGTGGTTAGAGTGGGGGGTGGCAGGTAGCCTAGTGGTTAGAGTGGAGGGGCGGCAGGTAGCCTAGAGGTTAGAGTGGAGGGGCGGCAGGTAGCCTAGAGGTTAGAGTGGGGGGGGCGGCAGGTAGCCTAGTGGTTAGAGTGGAGGGGCGGGAGGTAGCCTAGTGGTTAGAGTGGAGGGGCGGCAGGTAGCCTAGTGGTTAGAGTGGGGGCGGCAGGTAGCCTAGTGGTTAGAGAGGAGGGGCGGCAGGTAGCCTAGTGGTTAGAGTGGGGGGTGGCAGGTAGCCTAGAGGTTAGAGTGGAGGGGCGGCAGGTAGCCTAGAGGTTAGAGTGGAGGGTGGCAGGTAGCCTAGAGGTTAGAGTGGGGGCGGCAGGTAGCCTAGTGGTTAGAGTGGAGGGGCGGGAGGTAGCCTAGAGGTTAGAGTGGGGGCGGCAGGTAGCCTAGTGGTTAGAGTGGAGGGGCGGCAGGTAGCCTAGTGGTTAGAGTGGGGGGGCAGCAGGTAGCCTAGTGGTTAGAGTGGGGGTGCGGCAGGTAGCCTAGTGGTTAGAGTGGAGGGGCGGCAGGTAGCCTAGTGGTTAGAGAGGAGGGGCGGCAGGTAGCCTAGTGGTTAGAGAGGAGGGGCGGCAGGTAGCCTAGTGGTTAGAGTGGAGAGCAGAAAGGTTGCAAGATCAAATCCCTGAACTGATGTCTCTGAATGGACAGAGACCTGGCACTCTGACAGACAGATACTGATGTCTCTGAATGGACAGAGACCTGGGTTAGACAGACAGATACTGATGTAGCTCTGAATGGACAGAGACCTGGCACTCTGACAGACAGATACTGATGTCTCTGAATGGACAGAGACCTGGCACTCTGACAGACAGATACTGATGTCTCTGAATGGACAGAGACCTGGCACTCTGACAGACAGATACTGATGTAGCTCTGAATGGACAGAGGCCTGGCACTCTGACAGACAGATACTGATGTCTCTGAATGGACAGAGACCTGGCACTCTGACAGACAGATACTGATGTCTCTGAATGGACAGAGACCTGGCACTCTGACAGACAGATACTGATGTCTCTGAATGGACAGAGACCTGGCACTCTGACAGACAGATACTGATGTCTCTGAATGGACAGAGACCTGGCACTCTGACAGACAGATACTGATGTCTCTGAATGGACAGAGGCCTGGCACTCTGACAGACAGATACTGATGTGACCTGGTGAAGCAGCATTAACATTTAACTACATAAGTTTTACTTGTATTGTATATTATTATTTAATGGTATTAGTCAATATGGGAGGGAGAAACCCTGAACCAGGATCAGTCAATATGGGGAGGGAGAAACCCTGTGTATTCTGGACCAGGATCAGGTATCAGTCAATATGGGGAGGGAGAAACCCTGGGTATTCTGAACCAGGATCAGGTATCAGTCAATATGGGGAGGGAGAAACCCTGAACCAGGATCAGGTATCAGTCAATATGGGGAGGGAGAAACCCTGGGTATTCTGAACCAGGATCAGTCAATATGGGGAGGGAGAAACCCTGGGTATTCTGGACCAGGATCAGTCAATATGGGGAGGGAGAAACCCTGGGTATTCTGGACCAGGATCAGTCAATATGGGGAGGGAGAAACCCTGGGTATTCTGGACCAGGATCAGGTATCAGTCAATATGAGGAGGGAGAAACCCTGTGTATTCTGAACCAGGATCAGTCAATATGGGGAGGGAGAAACCCTGGGTATTCTGGACCAGGATCAGTCAATATGAGGAGGGAGAAACCCTGGGTATTCTGGACCAGGATCAGTCAATATGAGGAGGGAGAAACCCTGGGTATTCTGGACCAGGATCAGGTATCAGTCAATATGGGGAGGGAGAAACCCTGGGTATTCTGAACCAGGATCAGTCAATATGGGGAGGGAGAAACCCTGTGTATTCTGAACCAGGATCAGTCAATATGGGGAGGGAGAAACCCTGGGTATTCTGGACCAGGATCAGTCAATATGAGGAGGGAGAAACCCTGGGTATTCTGGACCAGGATCAGTCAATATGAGGAGGGAGAAACCCTGGTTATTCTGGACCAGGATCAGGTATCAGTCAATATGGGGAGGGAGAAACCCTGGGTATTCTGGACCAGGATCAGTCAATATGGGGAGGGAGAAACCCTGGGTATTCTGGACCAGGATCAGGTATCAGTCAATATGGGGAGGGAGAAACCCTGGGTATTCTGGACCAGGATCAGTCAATATGGGGAGGGAGAAACCCTGTGTATTCTGAACCAGGATCAGTCAATATGGGGAGGGAGAAACCCTGGGTATTCTGGACCAGGATCAGGTATCAGTCAATATGAGGAGGGAGAAACCCTGTGTATTCTGAACCAGGATCAGTCAATATGGGGAGGGAGAAACCCTGGGTATTCTGGACCAGGATCAGTCAATATGAGGAGGGAGAAACCCTGGGTATTCTGGACCAGGATCAGTCAATATGAGGGAGAAACCCTGGGTATTCTGGACCAGGATCAGTCAATATGGGAGGGAGAAACCCTGGGTATTCTGGACCAGGATCAGTCAATATGGGAGGGAGAAACCCTGGGTATTCTGGACCAGGATCAGTCAATATGGGGAGGGAGAAACCCTGGGTATTCTGGACCAGGATCAGGTATCAGTCAATATGAGGAGGGAGAAACCCTGGGTATTCTGGACCAGGATCAGGTATCAGTCAATATGGGGAGGGAGAAACCCTGAACCAGGATCAGGTATCAGTCAATATGGGGAGGGAGAAACCCTGAACCAGGATCAGGTATCAGTCAATATGGGGAGGGAGAAACCCTGTGTATTCTGGACCAGGATCAGGTATCAGTCAATATGGGGAGGGAGAAACCCTGGGTATTCTGGACCAGGATCAGGTATCAGTCAATATGAGGAGGGAGAAACCCTGGGTATTCTGGACCAGGATCAGTTATCAGTCAATATGGGGAGGGAGAAACCCTGGGTATTCTGGACCAGGATCAGGTATCAGTCAATATGAGGAGGGAGAAACCCTGGGTATTCTGGACCAGGATCAGGTATCAGTCAATATGGGGAGGGAGAAACCCTGGGTATTCTGGACCAGGATCAGGTATCAGTCAATATGAGGAGGGAGAAACCCTGGGTATTCTGGACCAGGATCAGGTATCAGTCAATATGGGGAGGGAGAAACCCTGGGTATTCTGGACCAGGATCAGGTATCAGTCAATATGAGGAGGGAGAAACCCTGTGTATTCTGAACCAGGATCAGTCAATATGGGGAGGGAGACACCCTGGGTATTCTGGACCAGGATCAGGTATCAGTCAATATGAGGGAGAAACCCTGTGTATTCTGGACCAGGATCAGGTATCAGTCAATATGAGGAGGGAGAAACCCTGTGTATTCTGAACCAGGATCAGTCAATATGGGGAGGGAGACACCCTGGGTATTCTGGACCAGGATCAGGTATCAGTCAATATGAGGAGGGAGAAACCCTGTGTATTCTGGACCAGGATCAGGTATCAGTCAATATGGGGAGGGAGAAACCCTGGGTATTCTGGACCAGGATCAGGTATCAGTCAATATGAGGAGGGAGAAACCCTGTGTATTCTGAACCAGGATCAGTCAATATGGGGAGGGAGACACCCTGGGTGCACCAGGGAACAAATACTGTATACGGGACACCAGACAGGAAGGTTTGAACACTGACATGTTACCATGGTAACCCCATTACTACCAGACAAGAAGGTATGACCTCTCTGACATGTTACCATGGTAGCCTCATTACTTCCAGACAGGAAGTTATGAACACAGACATGTTACCATGGTAACCTCATTACTACCAGACAGGAAGGTATGAACACTGACATGTTACCATGGTAGCCCCATTACTTCCAGACAGGAAGGTATGAACACTGACATGTTACCATGGTAACCACATTACTACCACAGGAAGGTATGACGACTCTGACATGTTACCATGGTAGCCCCATTACTACCAGACAGGAAGGCATGAACACTGACATGTTACCATGGTAACCCCATTACTTCCAGACAGGAAGGTATAAACACACTGACATGTTACCATGGTAGCCTCATTACTTCCAGACAGGAAGGTATAAACACACTGACATGTTACCATGGTAGCCTCATTACTTCCAGACAAGAAGGTATGAACACTGACATGTTACCATGGTAGCCCCATTACTTCCAGACAGGAAGGTATGAACATTCTGACATGTTACCATGGTAGCCCCATTACTACCACAGGAAGGTATGACCACTCTGACATGTTACCAAGGTAACCCCATTACCACCACACAGGACTGTATGACCACTCTGACATGTTACCATGGTAGCCCCATTACATCCAGACAAGAAGGCATGACCACTCTGACATGTTACCATGGTAACCACATTACTTCCAGACAGGAAGGTATGAACACTGACATGTTACCATGGTAGCCACATTACTTCCAGACAGGAAGACATGAACACTGACATGTTACCATGGTAACCCCATTACTTCCAGACAGGAAGGCATGAACACTGACATGTTACCATGGTAGCCACATTACTTCCAGACAGGAAGGCATGAACACTGACATGTTACCATGGTAACCCCATTACTTCCAGACAGGAAGGTATAAACATGCTGACATGTTACCATTGTAGCCCCATTACTTCCAGACAGGAAGGTATAAACCCTCAGACATGTTACCATGGTAGCCCCATTACTTCCAGACAGGAAGGTATAAACCCTCAGACATGTTACCATGGTAGCCCCAGTTACTTCCAGACAGGAAGGTATAAACCCTCAGACATGTTACCATGGTAGCCCCAGTTACTTCCAGACAGGAAGGTATAAACCCTCAGACATGTTACCATGGTAGCCCCAGTTACTTCCAGACAGGAAGGTATAAACCCTCAGACATGTTACCATGGTAGCCCCATTACTTCCAGACAGGAAGGTATGAACAGACATGTTACCATGGTAGCCCCATTACTTCCAGACAGGAAGGTATGAACACTGACATGTTACCATGGTAGCCCCATTACTTCCAGACAGGAAGGTATGACCACTGACATGTTACCATGGTAACCCCATTACTACCACAGGAAGGTATGACCACACTGACATGTTACCAAGGTAACCCCATTACATTTACATTTACATTTAAGTCATTTAGCAGACGCTCTTATCCAGAGCGACTTACAAATTGCCACCACACAGGAAGGTATGACGACTCTGACATGTTACCATGGTAGCCCCATTACTTCCAGACAAGAAGGTATGACCACTGACATGTTACCATGGTAACCCCATTACTACCAGACAGGAAGGTATGAACATTCTGGCATGTTACCATGGTAGCCCCATTACCACCAGACAGGAAGGTATGAACAGACATGTCACCATGGTAGCCCCATTACTACCACAGGAAGGTATGACCACTGACATTTTACCAAGGTAACCCCCATTACCACCACACAGGAAGGTATGACCACTCTGACATGTTACCATGGTAACCACATTACTACCAGACAGGAAGGTATGACCACTCTGACATGGTACCATGTTACACACTGTGTCTGAGTGGAGTTGCTAGGGCAACGGGCCTGCCTGCTCTGCTGGGAGAAGAGGGAGGAGGAGCAGAGGTGAATAAAAACGCAAGGAAATCAAGAACTTACCCAAAGCACTTTGACTTCTCAAACACAGCAGAAAGCTAACACTATATGATGCCTGTCTCCTTATTAATTCAGACACTTACTGAGATAACTAGGACAGCAGAAAGCTAACACTATATGATGCCTGTCTCCTTATTAATTCAGACACTAACTGAGATAACTAGGACAGCAGAAAGCTAACACTATATGATGCCTGTCTCCTTATTAATTCAGACACTAACTGAGATAACTAGGACAGCAGAAAGCTAACACTATATGATGCCTGTCTCCTTATTAATTCAGACACTTACTGAGATAACTAGGACAGCAGAAAGCTAACACTATATGATGCCTGTCTCCTTATTAATTCAGACACTGAGATAACTAGGACAGCAGAAAGCTAACACTATATGATGCCTGTCTCCTTATTAATTCAGACACTAACTGAGATAACTAGGACAGCAGAAAGCTAACACTATATGATGCCTGTCTCCTTATTAATTCAGACACTGAGATAACTAGGACAGCAGAAAGCTAACACTATACGATGCCTGTCTCCTTATTAATTCAGACACTGAGATAACTAGGACAGCAGAAAGCTAACACTATATGATGCCTGTCTCCTTATTAATTCAGACACTAACTGAGATAACTAGGACAGCAGAAAGCTAACACTATATGATGCCTGTCTCCTTATTAATTCAGACACTGAGATAACTAGGACAGCAGAAAGCTAACACTATACGATGCCTGTCTCCTTATTAATTCAGACACTGAGATAACTAGGACAGCAGAAAGCTAACACTATATGATGCCTGTCTCCTTATTAATTCAGACACTAACTGAGATAACTAGGACAGCAGAAAGCTAACACTATATGATGCCTGTCTCCTTATTAATTCAGACACTAACTGAGATAACTAGGACAGCAGAAAGCTAACACTATATGATGCCTGTCTCCTTATTAATTCAGACACTGAGATAACTAGGACAGCAGAAAGCTAACACTATACGATGCCTGTCTCCTTATTAATTCAGACACTAACTGAGATAACTAGGACAGCAGAAAGCTAACACTATATGATGCCTGTCTCCTTATTAATTCAGACACTGAGATAACTAGGACAGCAGAAAGCTAACACTATACGATGCCTGTCTCCTTATTAATTCAGACACTTACTGAGATAACTAGCAAGTTAAACCCAATACCCAGCTGGCCTCATCGGTTCCCGCTCTTTCTCCTGCTGTGTAACTTACAAAACAAACACGTGACAGGCTCAACTGTTCTAGGGAACTACGGTAAACTGTTATTGGTTAAGGTTCATTGTTATTGTTATTAAAAACATTTTAATAATAATAATATGAAATAGTTTGACAACGCTGTTTTATTTTTTAAAAGTATATATATTTTTTAAATCAAGAAATGTATGGAATAGAAACGCTGTTTGTAAGTTTTTTTAAATAGTATCAAACTCAGCTCTTTATATGTTCCAGTGTAAACATGACCGTCTCATGTTTTGCAAAAACGGGTCAACTTTGATCTCCTGAATGTTTTGGCCTTCAGGTCCGAAAACATCACTTTCTGACTGACCACTTCTTCCACGGGAAAACATGTATGGAATGTTTTGTTTAAAACAAAATGGATGCCATCAACAACAAAAAAAGTGATTGAATTCTAAACAGACACACATGGTGTTGTCTTAGACTTATGGTCCGACACTGAACATAGCAGACTGAGCTGGTTCAGTGGTTTTATCTATCACACACACACACACACACACACACACACACACACACACACACACACACACACACACACACACACACACACACACACACACACACACACACACACACACACACACACACACACACACACACCACCAGCTGTCCCTGTCGAGAGCACGACTTCTCTCCCTCCACAAAGCATCGATTTATACTCTCATACCACACACAACTTACCTTCATAGCTTTGATGGCTGACTTAGTGATGGATATCATCTTGGCTCGAGATATTGGGGGCTTCATGTCCATCAAAGAGAACAGCTGGGGGAGAGAGAAAGAGTGAGAAAGAGGAGACGAAAGAGGGAGAGAGAGATGACCAACAACAACAACAACAGGTCACAACTCCTGCAGCACAGTAGGTCTGTACATAGGCAACGCTTCCAGGTGACTCCTATGGTAGGTACTCCTCAAACAAAAAACTCATTAGTCACGTACACATATTTGGCAGAGGTTATCGCAGGGGAAGCGAAATGCTTGTGTTTCTAGCTCCAACAGTACAGTAATATATAATGCTTGTGTGTCTAGCTCCAACAGTACAGTAATACCTCATGCTTGTGTTTCTAGCTCCAACAGTGCAGTAATATCTAATGCTTGTGTTTCTAGCTCCAACAGTGCAGTAATATCTAATGCTTGTGTTTCTAGCTCCAACAGTACAGTAATATCTAATGATTGTGTTTCTAGCTCCAACAGTACAGTAATACCTAATGCTTGTGTTTCTAGCTCCAACAGTACAGTAATATCTAATGATTGTGTTTCTAGCTCCAACAGTGCAGTAATACCTAATGCTTGTGTTTCTAGCTCCAACAGTACAGTAATACCTCATGCTTGTGTTTCTAGCTCCAACAGTGCAGTAATATCTAATGCTTGTGTTTCTAGCTCCAACAGTGCAGTAATATCTAATGCTTGTGTTTCTAGCTCCAACAGTACAGTAATATCTAATGATTGTGTTTCTAGCTCCAACAGTACAGTAATATCTAATGCTTGTGTTTCTAGCTCCAACAGTACAGTAATATATAATGCTTGTGTGTCTAGCTCCAACAGTACAGTAATACCTCATGCTTGTGTTTCTAGCTCCAACAGTGCAGTAATATCTAATGCTTGTGTTTCTAGCTCCAACAGTGCAGTAATATCTAATGCTTGTGTTTCTAGCTCCAACAGTACAGTAATATCTAATGATTGTGTTTCTAGCTCCAACAGTACAGTAATACCTAATGCTTGTGTTTCTAGCTCCAACAGTACAGTAATATCTAATGCTTGTGTTTCTAGCTCCAACAGTACAGTAATATCTAATGATTGTGTTTCTAGCTCCAACAGTACAGTAATACCTAATGCTTGTGTTTCTAGCTCCAACAGTACAGTAATATCTAATGCTTGTGTTTCTAGCTCCAACAGTACAGTAATACCTAATGCTTGTGTTTCTAGCTCCAACAGTACAGTAATACCTAATGCTTGTGTTTCTAGCTCCAACAGTACAGTAATACTTAATGCTTGTGTTTCTAGCTCCAACAGTACAGTAATATCTAATGATTGTGTTTCTAGCTCCAACAGTACAGTAATACCTAATGCTTGTGTTTCTAGCTCCAACAGTACAGTAATATCTAATGATTGTGTTTCTAGCTCCAACAGTACAGTAATACCTAATGCTTGTGTTTCTAGCTCCAACAGTACAGTAATACCTAATGCTTGTGTTTCTAGCTCCAACAGTACAGTAATATCTAATGATTGTGTTTCTAGCTCCAACAGTACAGTAATACCTAATGCTTGTGTTTCTAGCTCCAACAGTACAGTAATATCTAATGCTTGTGTTTCTAGCTCCAACAGTACAGTAATATCTAATGATTGTGTTTCTAGCTCCAACAGTACAGTAATACCTAATGCTTGTGTTTCTAGCTCCAACAGTACAGTAATACCTAATGCTTGTGTTTCTAGCTCCAACAGTACAGTAATATCTAATGATTGTGTTTCTAGCTCCAACAGTACAGTAATACCTAATGCTTGTGTTTCTAGCTCCAACAGTACAGTAATATCTAATGCTTGTGTTTCTAGCACCAACAGTACAGTAATACCTAATGCTTGTGTTTCTAGCTCCAACAGTACAGTAATACCTAATGCTTGTGTTTCTAGCTCCAACAGTACAGTAATACCTAATGCTTGTGTTTCTAGCTCCAACAGTACAGTAATACCTAATGCTTGTGTTTCTAGCTCCAACAGTACAGTAATATCTAATGATTGTGTTTCTAGCTCCAACAGTACAGTAATATCTAATGATTGTGTTTCTAGCTCCAACAGTACAGTAATACCTAATGCTTGTGTTTCTAGCTCCAACAGTACAGTAATACCTAATGCTTGTGTTTCTAGCTCCAACAGTACAGTAATACCTAATGCTTGTGTTTCTAGCTCCAACAGTACAGTAATACCTAATGCTTGTGTTTCTAGCTCCAACAGTACAGTAATACCTAATGCTTGTGTTTCTAGCTCCAACAGTACAGTAATACCTAATGCTTGTGTTTCTAGCTCCAACAGTACAGTAATACCTAATGCTTGTGTTTCTAGCTCCAACAGTACAGTAATACCTAATGCTTGTGTTTCTAGCTCCAACAGTACAGTAATATCTAATGCTTGTGTTTCTAGCTCCAACAGTACAGTAATATCTAATGCTTGTGTTTCTAGCTCCAACAGTACAGTAATATCTAATGATTGTGTTTCTAGCTCCAACAGTACAGTAATACCTAATGCTTGTGTTTCTAGCTCCAACAGTACAGTAATATCTAATGCTTGTGTTTCTAGCTCCAACAGTACAGTAATATCTAATGCTTGTGTTTCTAGCTCCAACAGTACAGTAATATCTAATGCTTGTGTTTCTAGCTCCAACAGTACAGTAATATCTAATGCTTGTGTTTCTAGCTCCAACAGTACAGTAATATCTAATGCTTGTGTTTCTAGCTCCAACAGTACAGTAATATCTAATGATTGTGTTTCTAGCTCCAACAGTACAGTAATACCTAATGCTTGTGTTTCTAGCTCCAACAGTACAGTAATATCTAATGCTTGTGTTTCTAGCTCCAACAGTACAGTAATATCTAATGCTTGTGTTTCTAGCTCCAACAGTACAGTAATATCTAATGCTTGTGTTTCTAGCTCCAACAGTACAGTAATATCTAATGCTTGTGTTTCTAGCTCCAACAGTACAGTAATACCTAATGCTTGTGTTTCTAGCTCCAACAGTACAGTAATATCTAATGATTGTGTTTCCAGCTCCAACAGTGCAGTAATATCTAATTGCTTGTGTTTCTAGCTCCAACAGTACAGTAATATCTAATGCTTGTGTTTCTAGCTCCAACAGTACAGTAATATCTAATGCTTGTGTTTCTAGCTCCAACAGTACAGTAATATCTAATGCTTGTGTTTCTAGCTCCAACAGTACAGTAATACCTAATGCTTGTGTTTCTAGCTCCAACAGTACAGTAATACCTAATGCTTGTGTTTCTAGCTCCAACAGTACAGTAATACCTAATGCTTGTGTTTCTAGCTCCAACAGTACAGTAATACCTAATGCTTGTGTTTCTAGCTCCAACAGTACAGTAATACCTAATGCTTGTGTTTCTAGCTCCAACAGTACAGTAATACCTAATGCTTGTGTTTCTAGCTCCAACAGTACAGTAATACCTAATGCTTGTGTTTCTAGCTCCAACAGTACAGTAATACCTAATGCTTGTGTTTCTAGCTCCAACAGTACAGTAATACCTAATGCTTGTGTTTCTAGCTCCAACAGTACAGTAATACCTAATGCTTGTGTTTCTAGCTCCAACAGTACAGTAATACCTAATGCTTGTGTTTCTAGCTCCAACAGTACAGTAATACCTAATGCTTGTGTTTCTAGCTCCAACAGTACAGTAATACCTAATGCATTTGCATTGTAATATCAGAAAACGTCCATAATATATCTGCCTGTAATAGTGGAATTTTAGTGTTTGACACTATTACTCACTCCCAGTGTTGTGATTGACTATTGATTATTAGTTTATTGATTTCTCCTGCTGGTGCGACTTCTGTCTACATGGGAAAGCTGTTGTGACTTTTTGACCATGTTTTCTAGTGGAAATCACTGTCATTTTCTGGTTGCTGTTTGCTCAATTTCAGTTAGTGTGAAAACAGGAACTGAATAGTAGTGTAGTTAATCATTGTAATTATCTAAGGTTGCTGTGAAATATATTTTCTAAAATAAACAAAGTGGAAAGTATTCAGACTCATTGGACTTTTCCTACATTTTGTTACGTTACAGCCTTATTCTAAAATATGTATTCCCCTCATCAATCTACACACAATACCCCATAATGACAAAGCAAAAACTGTTTTTTTTTATTGTTGCAAATGTATTAATTTAAAAAAACATGTATATAATATAATATATATCACATTTACATAAGTATTCAGACCCTTTATTTTGTACTTTGTTGAAGCACATTTTGCAGCAATTACAGCCTTGAGTCTTCTTGGGAAGGACGCTACAAGCTTGGCAAACCTGTATTTGGGGAGTTTCTCCTCATTCTTCTCTGCAGATCCTGTCAAGCTCTGTCAGGTTGGATGGGGAGTGTTGCTGCACAGCTATTTTCAGATCTCTCCAGAGAAGTTAGATGAAGTTCAAGTCCGGGCTCTGGCTGGGCCTCTCAAGGACACTGAGGCTTGTCCCGAAGCCACTCCTGCGTTGTCTCGGCTGTGTGCTTAGGATCATTGTCCTATTGGAAGGTGAACCTTCGCCCCAGTCTGAGGTCCTGAGCAGGTTTTCCCCAAGGATCTCTCTGTACTTTGCTCCTTTCATCTTTCCCTCGATCCTGACTAGTCTCCCAGTCCCTGCTGCTGAAAACCATCTCCACAGCATGCTGCCACCACCACCATGCTTCACCATGGGAATGGTATTGGCCAGGTGATGAGCGGTGCCTGGTTTCCTCCAGAATTGACTCTTGAAATTCATGCCAGAGAATCTTGTTTCACCCTTTAGTCCAAGTGGGATGAGGAGTGGCTTCTGTCTGGCCACTCTACCATAAAGGCCTGATTGGTGAAGTGCTGCAGAGATGGTTGTCCTTCTGAAAGGTTCTCCCATTTCCACAGAGGAACTCTGGAGCTCTGTCAGAGTGACCATCAAGTTCTTGGTCACCACCGTGACCAAGGCCCTTCTCCCCTGATTGCTACGTTTGACCAGGCGGCCAGGTCTAGGAAGAGTCTTGGTGGTTCCAAAAATGTTTCATTTAAGAATGATGGAGGTCACTATGTTCTTGGGAAACTTCAATGCTGCAGAACTGTGTTGGTACCCTTCCCCAGATCTGTGCCTCGACACAATCCTGTCCCGTGGCTGTACGGACAATTCCTTCGACCTCATGGCTTGGTTTTTGCTCTGACATGCACTGTCAACTGTGGGACCTTATATAGACAGGTGTGTGCCTTTCCAAATCATGTCCAATCAATTGAATTTACCACAGGAGGACTACAATCAAGTTGTAGAAACATCTCAAAGATGATCAATGGAAACAGGATGCACCTGAGCTCAATGTTGAGTCTCATAGCAAAGGGTCTGAATACTTATTTACATAAGGTATGTGTTTGTTTGTTTTTTTAATACATTTGCAAAAAATGGGGTATTGTGTCTAGATTGAGGAGAAAACAATATTTAATACATTTTAGAATAATATTTTAACAATGTGGAAATAGTGAAGGGGCCTAAATACTTTATGAATGCATTATTGCTTCTTTGCAAAAAGCAATTTCTCAAGCAAGAAAACCAGACGTTATTGGTAGAAAGGGTTTGGAACTCTATTCGTCTATTAACCCAATTAACCGCCTGGTGATGTCACAATGGCGGGCCAAAACTCCATCCCAACAAAACAGGCTGAAATGTCAGGAAGTCTTTTCAAAACAGCTGTTACACTAAAAGGGCATTATTATCATTTTCACAATTTCACAGTATTATTTCAAACTCACGGTGTGGAAATCTTTATAAAAACCCAGGAGGACTGCATGGACTGCATTTGGCTTTTAACACGCATCGCTTGAGGAAGTTTTGGAAATATAACGAATGCATCTTTAAAGTCAGCGAGATTATTTTTTTTTAAACAAAAAGGTGAAATTATTACACACCTTTTTATAGGGTTAGGGTTCCCACACGGGCCATAACTCCATGTTACAGCTCATTGTTTATGGAAGACAGAGTGGACAATCTGTGCTAATTAGCTATCTGAGTCTCCGAACACCCGTCTATAAACGGAAGACGGACGCAGTAAACATGTTTTTACTGAAAAATACTGTGTTAACCTGTTAAAACACTGTACATAAGTGTGTATTTTGCATTTGTGAAATGAAAGTTGAGTGATTTATTTTTTCTAGAACCGTACCACAATTGACAATCGATTGACGTTTAGGATGGTTTTGGCTTCTAGAGCCAATTCACCTTTAAAAACAGAACATGCTCAAGGTCCTTGGACTAGAAGGAGTAACCAATGATTGGCTAGTGAAACGCAACCTTGGACTAGAAGGAGTAACCAATGATGTATATAAACATTATCATACTCCTCCAGATTGGCTAGTGAAACGCAACCTCACCCCTCTGATTGGACTAGCAAACTTTCAATCAACAGAGGTCGGGGGAGCTAGTGAACTGACTGCTGACGTATTTTCTGTACAGCTATAGGGTCGGGTACAGCTATAGGGTCGGGTACAGCTATAGGGTCGGGTACAGCTATAGGGTCGGGTACAGCTATAGGGTCGGGTACAGCTATAGGGTCGGGTACAGCTATAGGGTCGGGTACAGCTATAGGGTCGGGTACAGCTATAGGGTCGGGTACAGCGCAGAGGTCAAATTGAAGAGAGGATAGCCATAATAAATATGCAGCTCCAAAAAACATGTTTTTGTTGGTGATCAAGAATATAAACGGTTTATTTTGCAAGCTCTGGGCGACAAGCAACAATTACTAACATAGGGTATTAGTTTCCTGTGTTCATATTTCCCGGGTTATGTTAAGAGTTCTGTGTGTCTCTGTCATTCTGGTTGTACGGAAAAGGAGCGTGTGCGTATCAGTACCCATAGAAGTGAGCTATGTGGCTTGTGCACCAAACTTTGTGGGGTCAGTATGATGAATACGAGAAGATGATGTACCTGCGCTTGTACGTGCCTGTTTGAGAACCTGTTAAGATTTGGTTTCTCCAGGGAAGATTGCGCAGTCTTGCCCTCTACCTGTCAAATAATGCAGGTTCAGCGTGATACAGAAGCTATTTGTTATGAGGCGTTTCTCCGTGTAGATCTGGTAAATCTACTTGTATAGTTAGTATGATACGGGGCTTTCAGCATTAGATCACCATGACATTGCCATTTATTTTTACTGACTTCATTGGGAAATAACTTTTCCATAAAATGTATCTTAAATTGATTGGCAATATTGAAAACATTATTATGGTAGTAATCCAGGCTGTATCACAACCGGCCGTGATTGGGTGTCCCATAGGACGCGGAGCACAATTGGTCCAGCGTCGTCCTGGGTTTGGTCGGTGTAGGCCGTCATTGTAAAATAAGAATTTGTTGTTAACTGGACTTGCCTAGTTAATTAAAAATAATCAATATTGTGATGCATTTCAACTGTTACAGGATTTGGAAGATAAATGTATTTTTCTTCTTCAGTACAGACACTAATACATACTTTTTTAAATTTTTTAAACAACATATAGTATTGTTTGAACTTGAATAGAAGTCAATAATTTCTCAATAAACATGTATTTATTTATTCTTTAAACATTACATTGAAATTACTGTCGATTCCCAATTCATTCCTACGGAGGCTGTACCTTTTGACTATCCTAATGGTGTACGGTGGCTTCACAACAGCGCCCCCTGTCCGTCATCTAGGGGAACACATACTGTAGCTTTATAAACTGGGTGGTAAGAGCCCTGCATGCTGATTGGCTGAAAGACGCGGCATATCAGACCATACACCAGTGGTATGACCAAAAAAAAAAAAAAAAAAAACATGTAGTTTATTTATTTTTTAAACTCTCTTTATTACGTTAGTAACCAGTTCATCAGAGTAATATAAGGCACCGCGGTGGGTTTATGGTGTAAATTATATGACCAATATATTTCCCAGGTTTAAGGACTCTGCGTTGTTCATCAGAAACAGCCTGTGGTATATAGGCCATAATACCACACCCGCGTCGGGTATTATTCATGAAATATATCATTGGAAGTAACGTTAGGATCTCTTATTAGATGTTATTAGATGTTGTTAGTACAACTAGCTTACCGCTCTCCAGTGTTTCCTGTGTTAACCAATTTGGCTAACAGCTTAATAACCAAATCAATGGGTTTTTGTTGGTAAACTAGTAGTACAGTTACGATTGGAAGTGCATTATTTATTTTTAAATGCATTTGTAAATATGTTAGGAGAACATATTTTAACTAGTTACCTTAACCCTTTCCCCCTCTAATTTTAACCTAAAAGTCTCCTAACCTGAACACCTTAATGATACAACGGGGGGGGAAACTTATCTTCCCGTCGCGACGTTTTTTATCCATTAACTCGCTTAGTTATGTTTAACACAAACCTTTTTTTTTACACTAGCTGTTATTTTTGTTCTAACTGAACAGAAATCTTGTTATTTGCTCAAGTTAACACGCGTGTTTTTTTTGTTGTATAATTAACTATCGTGTTGATGCGTTTAGCTTCCCTGGTCAACACTGCGTGATAAAACTACAGTAAATTCATCTAAACTTTAGCAAGTTATAAATCAACAGGACGATCATCTTTTAACGATAAAGTATTTAAATAATAATACTAGTCCTGGATTCGAGCTGTTAGTAAGATACACAGATAGGTAGTTAGTTCAGGCAAGGCCTCCATAACAGGCCTCTTCTCCATAAACAGCGAGAGACACACGACGGGTCCCCTGTTTTTAACGGGACTAAACACACACACGACGGTCTACGGGACAACTCACCTCGTGGTTAAAAGCGTTTACGGCGTCCATGATTTCCCTAAGCAGAAAATCCCTGCACTAAGTGTCCAACTACCCCGTGTATCCCCGTTATGTCAGGGCTAACATGTCCGCTCTCTAGTTGCAGAAGGGTATGGAGCAAAAGCAGAACGGGATTTGAGGGGTAGTTGTAGTTGTAACATTTGGCCACACGGTGGCGGTATTGTACATTCATTTATATGTGGCCAACAGGCGGGATTTTGGTGGGGTAGTTATTGTATTTGGCCACACGGTGGCGGTATTGTATATGGATTTAACCAATGCCTCATTTGAATTTTTTGAATGAATACAATGTACCTTATTTGTGAAATGTGTTCATTTCATCTGAATTGTGTTAAATGTATGTTTTGGAAATGTTTTGAAGATATATATATAGTTTACCTGCTGGTGGTGAAGGAGACCAGACTACAGAGGGAGTTTACCTAAAGGGCTTTGTAGATGAACATATACAAATGTATCTTTCTACGCATATAAAGTGAGGTCCGACCTACCATTTGGTACAATGTGCAATGGCGGTTGAGTGACTTGGCATTTGTAATAAAGCGCAAGGATGCCTAGATAAACAGAGTCCAGTCTCTGTTAGACAGAGGAGGCTGCATGATAAACAGAGTCCAGTCTCTGTAAGACAGAGGAGGCTGCATGATAAACAGAGTCCAGTCTCTGTTAGACAGAGGAGGCTGCATGATAAACAGAGGAGGCTGCATGATACACAGAGTCCAGTCTCTGTCAGACAGAGGAGGCTGCATGATAAACAGAGTCCAGTCTCTGTCAGACAGAGGAGGCTGCATGATAAACAGAGTCCAGTCTCTGTAAGACAGAGGAGGCTGCATGATAAACAGAGTCCAGTCTCTGTTAGACAGAGGAGGCTGCATGATAAACAGAGGAGGCTGCATGATACACAGAGTCCAGTCTCTGTCAGACAGAGGAGGCTGCATGATAAACAGAGTCCAGTCTCTGTCAGACAGAGGAGGCTGCATGATAAACAGAGTCCAGTCTCTGTCAGACAGAGGAGGCTGCATGATAAACAGAGTCCAGTCTCTGTAAGACAGAGGAGGCTGCATGATAAACAGAGTCCAGTCTCTGTCAGACAGAGGAGGCTGCATGATAAACAGAGTCCAGTCTCTGTCAGACAGAGGAGGCTGCATGATAAACAGAGTCCAGTCTCTGTAAGACAGAGGAGGCTGCATGATAAACAGAGTCCAGTCTCTGTCAGACAGAGGAGGCTGCATGATAAACAGAGTCCAGTCTCTGTCAGACAGAGGAGGCTGCATGATAAACAGAGTCCAGTCTCTGTCAGACAGAGGAGGCTGCATGATAAACAGAGTCCAGTCTCTGTCAGACAGAGGAGGCTGCATGATAAACAGAGTCCAGTCTCTGTAAGACAGAGGAGGCTGCATGATAAACAGAGTCCAGTCTCTGTCAGACAGAGGAGGCTGCATGATAAACAGAGTCCAGTCTCTGTCAGACAGAGGAGGCTGCATGATAAACAGAGTCCAGTCTCTGTCAGACAGAGGAGGCTGCATGATAAACAGAGTCCAGTCTCTGTCAGACAGAGGAGGCTGCATGATAAACAGAGTCCAGTCTGTCAGACAGAGGAGGCTGCATGATAAACAGAGTCCAGTCTGTCAGACAGAGGAGGCTGCATGATAAACAGAGTCCAGTCTCTGTAAGACAGAGGAGGCTGCATGATAAACAGAGTCCAGTCTCTGTCAGACAGAGGAGGCTGCATGATAAACAGAGTCCAGTCTCTGTCAGACAGAGGAGGCTGCATGATAAACAGAGTCCAGTCTCTGTAAGACAGAGGAGGCTGCATGATAAACAGAGTCCAGTCTCTGTCAGACAGAGGAGGCTGCATGATAAACAGAGTCCAGTCTCTGTCAGACAGAGGAGGCTGCATGATAAACAGAGTCCAGTCTCTGTCAGACAGAGGAGGCTGCATGATAAACAGAGTCCAGTCTCTGTCAGACAGAGGAGGCTGCATGATAAACAGAGTCCAGTCTCTGTCAGACAGAGGAGGCTGCATGATAAACAGAGTCCAGTCTCTGTAAGACAGAGGAGGCTGCATGATAAACAGAGTCCAGTCTCTGTCAGACAGAGGAGGCTGCATGATAAACAGAGTTCAGTCTCTGTAAGACAGAGGAGGCTGCATGATAAACAGAGTCCAGTCTCTGTTAGACAGAGGAGGCTGCATGATAAACAGAGTCCAGTCTCTGTCAGACAGAGGAGGCTGCATGATAAACAGAGTCCAGTCTCTGTCAGACAGAGGAGGCTGCATGATAAACAGAGTCCAGTCTCTGTCAGACAGAGGAGGCTGCATGATAAACAGAGTCCAGTCTCTGTAAGACAGAGGAGGCTGCATGATAAACAGAGTCCAGTCTCTGTCAGACAGAGGAGGCTGCATGATAAACAGAGTCCAGTCTGTCAGACAGAGGAGGCTGCATGATAAACAGAGTCCAGTCTCTGTAAGACAGAGGAGGCTGCATGATAAACAGAGTCCAGTCTCTGTAAGACAGAGGAGGCTGCATGATAAACAGAGACCAGTCTCTGTCAGACAGAGGAGGCTGCATAATAAACAGAGGAGGCTGCATGATACACAGAGTCCAGTCTCTGTCAGACAGAGGAGGCTGCATGATAAACAGAGTTCAGTCTCTGTAAGACAGAGGAGGCTGCATGATAAACAGAGTCCAGTCTCTGTTAGACAGAGGAGGCTGCATGATAAACAGAGTCCAGTCTCTGTCAGACAGAGGAGGCTGCATGATAAACAGAGTCCAGTCTCTGTCAGACAGAGGAGGCTGCATGATAAACAGAGTCCAGTCTCTGTCAGACAGAGGAGGCTGCATGATAAACAGAGTCCAGTCTCTGTCAGACAGGCTGCATGATAAACAGAGTCCAGTCTCTGTCAGACAGAGGAGGCTGCATGATAAACAGAGTCCAGTCTCTGTCAGACAGAGGAGGCTGCATGATAAACAGAGTCCAGTCTCTGTCAGACAGAGGAGGCTGCATGATAAACAGAGTCCAGTCTCTGTCAGACAGAGGAGGCTAAATAAACAGAGTCCAGTCTCTGTCAGACAGGAGGCTGCATGATAAACAGAGTCCAGTCTCTGTCAGACAGAGGAGGCTGCATGATAAACAGAGTCCAGTCTCTGTCAGACAGAGGAGGCTGCATGATAAACAGAGTCCAGTCTCTGTCAGACAGAGGAGGCTGCATGATAAACAGAGTCCAGTCTCTGTCAGACAGAGGAGGCTGCATGATAAACAGAGTCCAGTCTCTGTCAGACAGAGGAGGCTGCATGATAAACAGAGTCCAGTCTCTGTCAGACAGAGGAGGCTGCATGATAAACAGAGTCCAGTCTCTGTCAGACAGAGGAGGCTGCATGATAAACAGAGTCCAGTCTCTGTCAGACAGAGGAGGCTGCATGATAAACAGAGTCCAGTCTCTGTCAGACAGAGGAGGCTGCATGATAAAGAGAGTCCAGTCTCTGTCTCTGTCAGACAGAGGAGGCTGCATGATAAACAGAGTCCAGTCTCTGTCAGACAGAGGAGGCTGCATGATAAACAGAGTCCAGTCTCTGTCAGACAGAGGAGGCTGCATGATAAACAGAGTCCAGTCTCTGTCAGACAGAGGAGGCTGCATGATAAACAGAGTCCAGTCTCTGTCAGACAGAGGAGGCTGCATGATAAACAGAGTCCAGTCTCTGTCAGACAGAGGAGGCTGCATGATAAACAGAGTCCAGTCTCTGTCAGACAGAGGAGGCTGCATGATAAACAGAGTCCAGTCTCTGTCAGACAGAGGAGGCTGCATGATAAACAGAGTCCAGTCTCTGTCAGACAGAGGAGGCTGCAGATAAACAGAGTCCAGTCTCTGTCAGACAGAGGAGGCTGCATGATAAACAGAGTCCAGTCTCTGTCAGACAGAGGAGGCTGCATGATAAACAGAGTCCAGTCTCTGTCAGACAGAGGAGGCTGCATGATAAACAGAGTCCAGTCTCTGTCAGACAGAGGAGGCTGCATGATAAACAGAGTCCAGTCTCTGTCAGACAGAGGAGGCTGCATGATAAACAGAGTCCAGTCTCTGTCAGACAGAGGAGGCTGCATGATAAACAGAGTCCAGTCTCTGTCAGACAGAGGAGGCTGCATGATAAACAGAGTCCAGTCTCTGTCAGACAGAGGAGGCTGCATGATAAACAGAGTCCAGTCTCTGTGACAGAGGAGGCTGCATGATAAACAGAGTCCAGTCTCTGTCAGACAGAGGAGGCTGCATGATAAACAGAGTCCAGTCTCTGTCAGACAGAGGAGGCTGCATGATAAACAGAGTCCAGTCTCTGTCAGACAGAGGAGGCTGCATGATAAACAGAGTCCAGTCTCTGTCAGACAGAGGAGGCTGCATGATAAACAGAGTCCAGTCTCTGTCAGACAGAGGAGGCTGCATGATAAACAGAGTCTCTGTAAGACAGAGGAGGCTGCATGATAAACAGAGTCCAGTCTCTGTCAGACAGAGGAGGCTGCATGATAAACAGCCTCTGTAAGACAGAGGAGGCTGCATGATAAACAGAGTCCAGTCTCTGTCAGACAGAGGAGGCTGCATGATAAACAGAGTCCAGTCTCTGTCAGACAGAGGAGGCTGCATGATAAACAGAGTCCAGTCTCTGTCAGACAGAGGAGGCTGCATGATAAACAGAGTCCAGTCTCTGTCAGACAGAGGAGGCTGCATGATAAACAGAGTCCAGTCTCTGTCAGACAGAGGAGGCTGCATGATAAACAGAGTCCAGTCTCTGTCAGACAGAGGAGGCTGCATGATAAACAGAGTCCAGTCTCTGTCAGACAGAGGAGGCTGCATGATAAACAGAGTCCAGTCTCTGTCAGACAGAGGAGGCTGCATGATAAACAGAGTCCAGTCTCTGTCAGACAGAGGAGGCTGCATGATAAACAGAGTCCAGTCTCTGTCAGACAGAGGAGGCTGCATGATAAACTGTCAGACAGAGGAGGCTGCATGATAAACAGAGTCCAGTCTCTGTCAGACAGAGGAGGCTGCATGATAAACAGAGTCCAGTCTCTGTCAGACAGAGGAGGCTGCATGATAAACAGAGTCCAGTCTCTGTCAGACAGAGGAGGCTGCATGATAAACAGAGTCCAGTCTCTGTCAGACAGAGGAGGCTGCATGATAAACAGAGTCCAGTCTCTGTAAGACAGAGGAGGCTGCATGATAAACAGAGTCCAGTCTCTGTCAGACAGAGGAGGCTGCATGATAAACAGAGTCCAGTCTCTGTCAGACAGAGGAGGCTGCATGATAAACAGAGTCCAGTCTCTGTCAGACAGAGGAGGCTGCATGATAAACAGAGTCCAGTCTCTGTCAGACAGAGGAGGCTGCATGATAAACAGAGTCCAGTCTCTGTCAGACAGAGTCCAGTCTCTGTCAGGCTGCATGATAAACAGAGTCCAGTCTCTGTCAGACAGAGGAGGCTGCATGATAAACAGAGTCCAGTCTCTGTCAGACAGAGGAGGCTGCATGATAAACAGAGTCCAGTCTCTGTAAGACAGAGGAGGCTGCATGATAAACAGAGTCCAGTCTCTGTCAGACAGAGGAGGCTGCATGATAAACAGAGTCCAGTCTCTGTCAGACAGAGGAGGCTGCATGATAAACAGAGTCCAGTCTCTGTCAGACAGAGGAGGCTGCATGATAAACAGAGTCCAGTCTCTGTCAGACAGAGGAGGCTGCATGATAAACAGAGTCCAGTCTCTGTAAGACAGAGGAGGCTGCATGATAAACAGAGTCCAGTCTCTGTCAGACAGAGGAGGCTGCATGATAAACAGAGTCCAGTCTCTGTCAGACAGAGGAGGCTGCATGATAAACAGAGTCCAGTCTCTGTCAGACAGAGGAGGCTGCATGATAAACAGAGTCCAGTCTCTGTCAGACAGAGGAGGCTGCATGATAAACAGAGTCCAGTCTCTGTCAGACAGAGGAGGCTGCATGATAAACAGAGTCCAGTCTCTGTCAGACAGAGGAGGCTGCATGATAAACAGAGTCCAGTCTCTGTCAGACAGAGGAGGCTGCATGATAAACAGAGTCCAGTCTCTGTAAGACAGAGGAGGAGGAGGCTGCATGATAAACAGAGTCCAGTCTCTGTCAGACAGAGGAGGCTGCATGATAAACAGAGTCCAGTCTCTGTCAGACAGAGGAGGCTGCATGATAAACAGAGTCCAGTCTCTGTCAGACAGAGGAGGCTGCATGATAAACAGAGTCCAGTCTCTGTCAGACAGAGGAGGCTGCATGATAAACAGAGTCCAGTCTCTGTCAGACAGAGGAGGCTGCATGATAAACAGAGTCCAGTCTCTGTCAGACAGAGGAGGCTGCATGATAAACAGAGTCCAGTCTCTGTCAGACAGAGGAGGCTGCATGATAAACAGAGTCCAGTCTCTGTCAGACAGAGGAGGCTGCATGATAAACAGAGTCCAGTCTCTGTCAGACAGAGGAGGCTGCATGATAAACAGAGTCCAGTCTCTGTCAGACAGAGGAGGCTGCATGATAAACAGAGTCCAGTCTCTGTCAGACAGAGGAGGCTGCATGATAAACAGAGTCCAGTCTCTGTCAGACAGAGGAGGCTGCATGATAAACAGAGTCCAGTCTCTGTCAGACAGAGGAGGCTGCATGATAAACAGAGTCCAGTCTCTGTAAGACAGAGGAGGCTGCATGATAAAGAGAGTCCAGTCTCTGTCAGACAGAGGAGGCTGCATGATAAACAGAGTCCAGTCTCTGTCAGACAGAGGAGGCTGCATGATAAACAGAGTCCAGTCTCTGTCAGACAGAGGAGGCTGCATGATAAACAGAGTCCAGTCTCTGTCAGACAGAGGAGGCTGCATGATAAACAGAGTCCAGTCTCTGTCAGACAGAGGAGGCTGCATGATAAACAGAGTCCAGTCTCTGTCAGACAGAGGAGGCTGCATGATAAACAGAGTCCAGTCTCTGTAAGACAGAGGAGGCTGCATGATAAACAGAGTCCAGTCTCTGTAAGACAGAGGAGGCTGCATGATAAACAGAGTCCAGTCTCTGTCAGACAGAGGAGGCTGCATGATAAACAGAGTCCAGTCTCTGTCAGACAGAGGAGGCTGCATGATAAACAGAGTCAGTCTCTGTCAGACAGAGGAGGCTGCATGATAAACAGAGTCCAGTCTCTGTCAGACAGAGGAGGCTGCATGATAAACAGAGTCCAGTCTCTGTCAGACAGAGGAGGCTGCATGATAAACAGAGTCCAGTCTCTGTAAGACAGAGGAGGCTGCATGATAAACAGAGTCCAGTCTCTGTCAGACAGAGGAGGCTGCATGATAAACAGAGTCCAGTCTCTGTAAGACAGAGGAGGCTGCATGATAAACAGAGTCCAGTCTCTGTCAGACAGAGGAGGCTGCATGATAAACAGAGTCCAGTCTCTGTCAGACAGAGGAGGCTGCATGATAAACAGAGTCCAGTCTCTGTCAGACAGAGGAGGCTGCATGATAAACAGAGTCCAGTCTCTGTCAGACAGAGGAGGCTGCATGATAAACAGAGTCCAGTCTCTGTCAGACAGAGGAGGCTGCATGATAAACAGAGTCCAGTCTCTGTCAGACAGAGGAGGCTGCATGATAAACAGAGTCCAGTCTCTGTAAGACAGAGGAGGCTGCATGATAAACAGAGTCCAGTCTCTGTAAGACAGAGGAGGCTGCATGATAAACAGAGTCCAGTCTCTGTCAGACAGAGGAGGCTGCATGATAAACAGAGTCCAGTCTCTGTCAGACAGAGGAGGCTGCATGATAAACAGAGTCCAGTCTCTGTAAGACAGAGGAGGCTGCATGATAAACAGAGTCCAGTCTCTGTAAGACAGAGGAGGCTGCATGATAAACAGAGTCCAGTCTCTGTCAGACAGAGAGGAGGCTGCATGATAAACAGAGTCCAGTCTCTGTCAGACAGAGGAGGCTGCATGATAAACAGAGTCCAGTCTCTGTCAGACAGAGGAGGCTGCATGATAAACAGAGTCCAGTCTCTGTAAGACAGAGGAGGCTGCATGATAAACAGAGTCCAGTCTCTGTCAGACAGAGGAGGCTGCATGATAAACAGAGTCCAGTCTCTGTCAGACAGAGGAGGCTGCATGATAAACAGAGTCCAGTCTCTGTCAGACAGAGGAGGCTGCATGATAAACAGAGTCCAGTCTCTGTCAGACAGAGGAGGCTGCATGATAAACAGAGTCCAGTCTCTGTCAGACAGAGGAGGCTGCATGATAAACAGAGTCCAGTCTCTGTCAGACAGAGGAGGCTGCATGATAAACAGAGTCCAGTCTCTGTCAGACAGAGGAGGCTGCATGATAAACAGAGTCCAGTCTCTGTTAGACAGAGGAGGCTGCATGATAAACAGAGTCCAGTCTCTGTCAGACAGAGGAGGCTGCATGATAAACAGAGTCCAGTCTCTGTCAGACAGAGGAGGCTGCATGATAAACAGAGTCCAGTCTCTGTCAGACAGAGGAGGCTGCATGATAAACAGAGTCCAGTCTCTGTCAGACAGAGGAGGCTGCATGATAAACAGAGTCCAGTCTCTGTCAGACATATACAACAAGTCACCGTAATCAATAACAGAGAGAAAAGTGTCCTGAACAAACTTCTTTCTAGCCGTAAGCGGGAAGCCAGCCTTATTCTTAGGAAAAATAAAAACCCAATTTCAACTTAAGCTTCCTCACAAGATTATCCACATTAACTTTTTAACGGGCAACTTGTCCTCCATCCAGATACCGAGTTATTTGTAGGATGACACTTTTTCAATGGATAAGCCGCCAGATGTGACAATGTGAACGTTATCTGAGTTCAGGCTCTGGTAAAAGGTCATGAATTTAGTTTTTTTTGTACATTCAAGACCAGTTTGAGACCATAAAGGGAGGTGACTGTTTCCACTGCTCCAGAGTCCACTGGCGACGAGCTTTCTACCACTCCAGCTGACACTTGGCATTGCACATAGTGATTTTATGCACATATTGATTTTATGCACATGGTGATTTTATGCACATGGTGATTTTATGCACATGGTGATTTTATGCACATGGTGATTTTATGCACGTGGTGATTTTATGCACATGGTGATTTTATGCACATGGTGATTTTATGCACATGGTGATTTTATGCACATGGTGATTTTAGGCACATAGTGATTTTATGCACATGGTGATTTTATGCACATGGTGATTTTATGCACATGGTGATTTTATGCACACGGTGATCTTAGGCTTGTGTGCGGCTGCTCGGGCCTTGTAAACCCATTTCATGAAGACTCCCCCGACGACCAGTTCTTGTGCTGACGTTGCTTCCAGATCTAGTTTGGAACTCGGTAGTGAGTGTTGTTTTTTTTGCGCTGATCATAACTTCTTCGTTGTTGTTGTTGTACATAATATTTCCTCCATTGTTTCCTGTGACGAGAATAGCTTCTGGACATCAGAACAGAGATCACTAACCCGGATTTGGATAAAGATAGAACTTCAACGTTTCGGGAGTGTAGCACATACTGCTCACTCCGGGAAAAAGGCCCCAATCCCTGACACTCAGTAGAGACGGAGGTACAGAGGTCGACGTGCGGCCGTCCTGATGAAACTGTGGAGAATAAACTGGATACACCGCCTCTACCCTCTGTTCTATTGGTACCACAGGAGAATAAACTGGATAAACCGCCTCTACCCTCTGTTCTATTGGTACCACAGGAGAATAAACTGGATAAACCTCCTCTACCCTCTGTTGTATTGGTACCACAGGAGAATAAACGGGATAAACTGCCTCTACCCTCTGTTCTATTGGTACCACTGGAGAATAAACTGGATAAACCTCCTCTACCCTCTGTTCTATTGGTACCACTGGAGAATAAACTGGATAAACCGCCTCTACCCTCTGTTGTATTGGTACCACAGGAGAATAAACGGGATAAACTGCCTCTACCCTCTGTTCTATTGGTACCACTGGAGAATAAACTGGATAAACCTCCTCTACCCTCTGTTCTATTGGTACCACAGGAGAATAAACTGGATAAACCGCCTCTACCCTCTGTTCTATTGGTACCACAGGAGAATAAACTGGATAAACCTCCTCTACCCTCTGTTGTATTGGTACCACAGGAGAATAAACGGGATAAACTGCCTCTACCCTCTGTTCTATTGGTACCACTGGAGAATAAACTGGATAAACCTCCTCTACCCTCTGTTCTATTGGTACCACTGGAGAATAAACTGGATAAACCGCCTCTACCCTCTGTTCTGTTGGTACCACTGGAGAATAAACTGGATAAACCACCTCTACCCTCTGTTCTATTGGCACCACTGGAGAATAAACTGGATAAACCTCCTCTACCCTCTGTTCTATTGGTACCACTGGAGAATAAACTGGATAAACCGCCTCTACCCTCTGTTCTGTTGGTACCACTGGAGAATAAACTGGATAAACCGCCTCTACCCTTTGTTCTGTTGGTACCACTGGAGAATAAACTGGATGAGTTCTGTTGGAGACTATCCTATTAACGGGACCTGAAGAACTGCAATAACCTATGTTGTTTTGAAAATTTGCTGAACAAGACATGGATAATTTCTAAATGAGCTTTTCTATGCATCGGCAGAAGAGAATGGCAGCTTTGGGTAAAATCAAGGGGGGCTGGTGTGTGTGTCTCTTTGTTAACAGCAGCTGGTGCGAGATCTCTCCTATGCTTCTACACTTGCATTGCTTGCTGTTTGGGGTTTTAGGCTGGGTTTCTGTACAGCACTTTGAGATATCAGCTGATGTACGAAGGGCTATATAAATAAATTTGATTTGATTTTGATTTGATTTGATCCTATTAAGTCATTCTCAAGGTTCTGCTCGCGTGAGTCAGAACACCTCATGATAAGCTGTAGACCACACTATTTAACAAGTGAGTTTATCATCTATATTTTTCGTAGCTGTATATTTAACACCACAAACTGATGCTGGCAATAAGACCCACACTCAACGAGCTGTATAAAGCAATAAGCAAACAAGAAAATGCTCATCCGGAGGCCAGTGATTTTAATTCAGGAAAACTGAAATCTGTCTTATCTCATTTCTACCAGCATGTCACCTGTGCAACTATAGATCATCTTTAACTACACACACAGAAACGCATACAAAGCTCTCCTTCGCCCTCCATTTGTAAAACCTCTATCCTCCTGATTCCTGCTTACAAGCAAAAACTCAAACAGGAAGTACCAGTCAATACCGAAGTGGTCCGATGATGCGGTTGCTAAGATACAGGATTGTTTTGCTAGCATAGACTGGAATATGTTCCGGGATTCATCCAATGGCATTGAGGAGTTTACCAACTCAGTCATCAGCCTCAATAATAAGTGCATCGATGACGTCATCCCCACAGTGACCGTACGTACATATCCCAACCAGAAGCCATGGATTACAGGTACCATCCACCATGAGCTAAAGGCTAGAGCTTCCACTTTCAAAGAGTGGGACAATAACCCAGATGCTTATAAGAAATCCCGCTATGACCTCCGATGACCCATCAAACGGGGGAAGTGTCAATATAGGACTAAGACTGGACAACTGTGTGACCACGCTCAACGTAGCCGATGTACGTAAGGCCTTTAAACAGGTTAACATTCACAAGGCCGCAGGGCCAGACAGACTACCAGGACACAAACTTGGAGGATGCGCTGACCAGCTGGCAAGTGTCTTCACTGACATTTTCAACCTCTCCCTGAGCCAGTCTGGCATACCAATATGTTTCAAGCAGACCACCATAGCCCCTGTGCCCAAGAACCTCAAGGTAACCTGTCTAAATGATTACCTGTAGCCATAACGTGCTTTGAAAGGCTGGTCATGGCTCATATCAACACCATTATCCCAGACACCCTGGACCCACTCCAATTCACATACCGCCCCAACAGATCCACAGATGACGCAATCTCTATTACACTCCACACTGTCCTCTCCCACTTGGACAAGAGCAACACCTTTTGTGAGTACTGTTCATTGACTACAGCTCAGCGTTCAACACCATAGTGCCCTCCAAGGACTCTGGGACTAAACACCTCCCTCTGCAACTGGATCCTGGATGTCCTGATGGGACCCTACCAGGTGGTAAGGGTAGGCAACACAAAATCAGCCACGCTGACCCTCAACACCGGGGCCCCTCAGGGTTGTGTGCTTAGTTCCAGCCTGTACTCCTTGTTCACCCACGACTGCATGGCTGCTCAAAACTCCAACACCATCATTAAGTTTGCCGTCAACACGACTGTGGACCGTCGTTGTAAATAAGAATTTGTTCTTAACTGACTTGCCGAGTTAAATAAAGATTAAAGTGAATTAAAATAAAATCCCACGCTGTTGCTATTATCTGTCACTTTATTCCTAGTTATGTGTTCCTACAGTATCTACCTCGATTACCTCGTACCCCTCGCACATCGAAGCTTTTGTGGAGCGATGGGTAACGATGCTTCGTGGTGTGACTGTTGTTGATGTGTGCAGAGGGTCCCTGGTTTGCGCCCGGGTATGGGCGAGGGGACGGTCTAAAGTTATACTGTTACATTGGAAGGTACCCCTTCTGTGTTATCAGATATAAGTTATCGTTACTCCTTGTGTATTTATTATTACGTCTTTTACTTTTCTATTATTTCTATATTTTCTTTCTCTTTGCGTTGTTGGGAAAGGACCCGTAAGCATTTCACCGTTAGTCCTACACCTGTGACAAATAACATTGGATTGGATTGATCTAATCTCATTCTATGGTCCATACAGCTACTGTCCTGGGGTCTTCAATTAGATTGATTGATTGATTGATTGATTGATTTATAACGCCCCTCTCATTCTATGGTCCATGCAGCTACTGTCCTGGGGTCTTCAATTAGATTGATTGATTGATTTATAACCCCCCTCTCATTCTGAGGTCCATGCAGCTACTGTCCTGGGGTCTTCAATTAGATTGATTGATTGATTTATAACCCCCCTCTCATTCTATGGTCCATACAGCTACTGTCCTGGGGTCTTCCAATCAGCAGGTGGCAGCAGTGAGCCCCAAGTAGCAGCCAGTCACACCGGAGAACAGATACGCTGTCGAGAAAAAAACTGGTTGAACCCTAACACACTATTAACAGTGGCTTGAGGCCGAAATGGAATCCTGTTTAGTGCACTAATTTTGATCAGGTCCCAAAAGGCTCTATCACAAATGTTTTACTTGCAATGATCTCATATCGGAGTAGATTGACAGAGTGACTTTACAAACACACCCTTGGGTAGCGAGGACACACTCAAGACACACTCACATCAAACCATGCCTCCAAGACACAAATCTTTTTTCAGTATAATTTGTTTCCCCAAAAGGAGGAGGAAAACCAAGCAGAAATCAGCTAGTACAGTACAGTCCTTCTTAAGCATTTGAGAAAGAGCCTGGTGTCCAGCACCATTCTCCAGTACCATCTTCCAGCACCATCCCTCCAGTACTATCTTCCAACACCATCTTCCAGCACCAATCTCCGGCACCATCCTTTCAGCACCATCTTCCATCACCATCCTCCGGCACCATCCTTCCAGCACCATCTTCCATCACCATCCTCCGGTACCATCCTTCCAGCACCATCCTCCGGCACCATCCCTCCAGCACCATCCTCAGACAATTGCTTTTATTTTTTGTCCAATTCTAATTTCTAGAAAAGGCTTAAACGAAAGGTTAAATTCAGGTCATGTGACATAATTAATCAAAACACAGGACCCAAGGCATGAAAGATGAAAGAGGAGGGCGAGACATCCCACTCACTCTTTTTTGTCTGGTTCATATAGCCTACAGTCAATGAACTAAGCAGACCAGACACAGCTGCTAATGTATTGGTGCCTATGGGAGAGCACCCCAAAAATGGAGATCACAATTGAGTGATGAGTGGGACATCTTCATTTATCCACCATCTTTGATGATCGCTCAAACACTGGCACTCAGACTCGTTCTTTGTCTCCTTAATACGGGTATTTTCCAAGTTTAAAAAAAAGAACAGGTGTATTTCCATAGATGAACTCTAGGTGGCGATGATGACCAGTAATTCCAGCCAGACAGCCCTATGTACTGTACTGTACCAGCAGGAACAATAGAAGCGATAGAGGAGGAAAAACATATTTTGCTCATATGGTGTCTAGGATTATGACCAATACGGAGTAGATTTAACACCATGCATGTTTGTTTGGTCTACTAAGTTACATACTTTGTCTTTGGGATGGATGGATGGATGGATGGAAGGATGGATGGATAAAGATTGATATAGAGAGAGAAATAGATGGATAAAGATTGATATAGAGAGAGAAATAGATGGATAAAGATAAAGAGATGGCTAAAGATAGATAAAGATATGGATACAGAGAGATAAAGACATGGATAGAGAGAGATAAAGACATGGATAGAGAGAGATAAAGAGATGAAGACATGGATAGAGAGAGATGAAGACATGGATAGAGAGAGATAAAGACAAGGATAGAGAGAGATAAAGAGATGAAGACATGGATAGAGAGAGATAAAGACATGGATAGAGAGAGATGAAGACATGGATAGAGAGAGATAAAGACATGGATAGAGAGAGATAAAGAGATGAAGACATGGATAGAGAGAGATAAAGACATGGATAGAGAGAGATAAAGACATGGATAGAGAGAGATAAAGACATGGATAGAGAGAGATAAAGACATGGATACAGAGAGATAAAGACATGGATAGAGAGAGATAAAGACATGGATGAAGACATGGATAGAGATAAAGACATGGATAGAGAGAGATAAAGACATGGATACAGAGAGATAAAGAGATGGATACAGAGAGATAAAGAGAGATAAAGAGAGATGAGATGAAGACATGGATAGAGAGAGATAAAGACATGGATGGAGAGATAGATGGATAGAGAGATAAAGACATGGATAGATGGATAGAGAGATAAAGAGATGATAAAGAGATAAAGACATGATAAAGAGAGATAAAGACATGGATAGAGAGAGATAAAGACATGAATAGAGAGATAAAGAGGATGGAGAGATAGATGGATAGAGAGATAAAGACATGGATGGAGAGATAGATACAGGATACAGAGATAAAGACATGGATAGATAAAGAGAGATGGAGAGATAGATACAGAGAGATAAAGAGATGGAGAGATAGATACAGAGAGATAAAGAGAGATGGAGAGATAGAAACAGAGAGATAAAGACATGGATAGAGAGAGATGGAGAGATAGATACAGAGAGATAAAGAGAGATGGAGAGATAGAAACAGAGAGATAAAGAGATACAGAGATGGAGAGATAGAAACAGAGAGATAAAGACATGGATAGAGAGAGATGGAGAGATAGATACAGAGAGATAAAGAGATGGAGAGATAGATACAGAGAGATAAAGAGAGATGGAGAGATAGAAACAGAGAGATAAAGACATGGATAGAGAGAGATGGAGAGATAGATACAGAGAGATAAAGAGAGATGGAGAGATAGAAACAGAGATAAAGAGAGATGGAGAGATAGATACAGAGAGATAAAGACATGGATAGATAGATAGAGAGATAGATACAGAGAGATAAAGAGAGATGGAGAGATAGAAACAGAGAGATAAAGACATGGATAGAGAGAGATGGAGAGATAGATACAGAGAGATAAAGAGAGATGGAGAGATAGAAACAGAGAGATAAAGAGAGATGGAGAGATAGATACAGAGAGATAAAGACATGGATAGAGAGAGATGGAGAGATAGATACAGAGAGATAAAGAGAGATGGAGAGATAGAAACAGAGAGATAAAGAGATATGGAGAGATAGAAACAGAGAGATAAAGAGAGATGGAGAGATAGAAACAGAGAGATAAAGAGAGATGGAGAGATAGATACAGAGAGATAAAGACATGGATAGAGAGAGATGGAGAGATAGATACAGAGAGATAAAGAGAGATGGAGAGATAGAAACAGAGAGATAAAGAGAGATGGAGAGATAGAAACAGAGAGATAAAGACATGGATAGAGAGAGATGGAGAGATAGATACAGAGATGGAGAACTATATAGACGTTGAATGTCCAAAATAAAATAAGTGATTTGTTATTAGAGAATATTTTAATATAGCTTTAGACCGTCCCCTCACCCAGACCCGGGCGCGTACCAGGGACCCTCTGCACACATTAACAACAGTCACCCTCCAAGCATCGTTACCCATCACCATCGGAAGGCTACCCAAAACATTTAACACAAGTTAAACAATTTAAAGGCAATGCTACCAAATACTAATTGAGTGTATGTAAACTTCTGACCCACTGGGAATGTGATGAAAGAAATAAAAGCTGAAATAAATCATTCTCTCTACTATTATTCTGACATATCACATTCTGAAAATAAAGTGGTGATCCTAACTGACCTAAGACAGGGACTTTTTACTAGGATTGAACGTCAGGAATTGTGAAAAACGGAGTTTAAGTGTATTTGGCTAAGGCGTATGTAAACTTCTGACTTCAACTGTATATTAGCCCTCTGATTACAATGAAGAGCAAGACGTGCCACTCTGTTCTGGGCCAGTGACAGCTTAATGAGGTCTGTCTTTGCAGCACTGGACCACAAGACTGGACAGTAATCAAGATGAGACTAAACTAGAGCCTGCAGGACTTGCTGAGTGGAGTGTGGTGTCAAAAAAAGCAGAGCATCTCTTTATTACAGATAAACATCTCCCCATCTTTACAATCATTGAGTGTATATGTTTTGATGACAGATTGCAATCTAAGGTAACACTAAGTAATTTAGTCTCCCCAACTTGTTCAACTGCCAAACAGTTCATTCCCAGATTCAGCTGAGGTCTACAACTTAGGGAATGATTTGTACCAAATACATTTGTTATGCAGGTGAGTGAGGACCCAAAAGCGATATAACAGAAACAGAGTCTTTTAATGTCCAAACAGGGAAAACATAAATCCTCAATCATTACAGGGGAAGTCCAAACAGGGAAAACACAAATCCTCTAGTTTAACAGGAGAGTTCCCCTTCTAGTTGTTGAGGAGAGTTGCAGGGCTAGCGGCAACAGACTGCAGGTCCCTTCGGGTAGGCGCAGGCCGTAGAGGATAGAGACAACTGCTCACACGCAGTATCTGATGACGAGGCAGAATACAACAGGACGGAACAAAGGCAACGCAAACAAGAATCCGACAAGGACAGAAGCAGAAACAGAGAGAGAAATAGAGACTTAATCAGAGGGCAAAATAGGGGACAGGTGTGAAAGAGTAAACGAGGTCGTTAGGAGAATGAGGAACAGCTGGAAGCAGGAACGGAACGATAGAGAGAGAGAGGGATAAAGAGAGAGAAAGAAACCTAATATGACCAGCAGGGGGAAACGAAGAGAAGAGAAAGCACAGGGACAAGACATGACAATACAATACATGACAGTACCCCCCCACTCACCGAGCGCCTCCTGGCGCACTCGAGGAGGAAACCTGGCGGCAACGGAGGAAATCATCGATCAGCGAACGGTCCAGCACGTCCCGAGATGGAACCCAACTCCTCTCCTCAGGACCGTAACGGGAAACGATGAAGAGGGAATCTTAGTGCAATTATTATTATAAAAATGAGACACGGGTAGAGAACTGTAAGAGTTTGAGCAATCAGGACCAAACAGGCCAGGAGAGTAACAACTAGGGACAGACTGAGACACAGCAAGGCTAAGACCAGGAACAGGAGAGAGGCGGTGGCTGAGGACAGACTGAGACACAGCAAGTGCAGGAGCAGGACCAGGAGAGATGCGGTGGCTGGGGACAGACTGAGACACAGCAAGGGCAGGAAAGATGCGGTGGCTGGGGACAGACTGAGACACAGCAAGGCCAGGAGCGGGACCAGGAGAGATGCGGTGTCTGGGGACAGACTTAGACACAGCAAGGCCAGGAGCAGAAGCAGGAAGAGAGTTACCGGACTTAGTCTGCGCGCAGTCCGAACAAGCAGCCACGAAACGACGCGTGTCACGCTCCTGAGTGGGCCACCAAAAACGCTGGCGAATAGAAGCAAGCGTACCCCGAACGCCGAGGTGGCCGGCTAACTTGGCAGAGTGAGCCCACTGAAGAACGGCCAGACGAGTAGGAACGGGAACGAAAAGAAGGTTCCTAGGACAAGCGCGCGGAGACGGAGTGTGAGTGAGTGCTTGCTTTACCTGCCTCTCAATTCCCCAGACAGTCAACCCGACAACACGCCCCTCAGGGAATCTCCCCTCGGGGTCGGTGGAGGCTACTGAAGAACTAAAGAGACGGGATAAAGCATCAGGCTTGGTGTTCCTTGAGCCCGGACGATAAGAAATAACGAACTCGAAATGAGCGAAATACAGCGCCCAACGAGCCTGACGCGCATTAAGTCGTTTGGCAGAACGGATGTGCTCAAGGTTCTTATGGTCAGTCCAAACGACAAAAGGAACGGTCGCCCCCTCCAACCACTGTCGCCATTCGCCTAGGGCTAAGCGGATGGCGAGCAGTTCGCGGTTTGCCACATCATAGTTACGTTCCGACGGTGACAGACGATGAGACAAATATGCGCAAGGATGGACCTTATCATCAGAATGGGAGCGCTGGGACAGAATGGCTCTCACGCCCACCTCTGACGCGTCTACCTCGACAATGAACTGTTTAGTGACGTCAGGTGTAACAAGGATAGGAGCGGATGTAAAACGCTTCTTGAGGAGATCAAAAGCTCCCTGGGCGGAAACGGACCACTTAAAGCACGTCTTGACAGAAGTAAGGGCTGTGAGAGGAGCTGCCACTTGACCGAAATTACGAATGAAACGCCGATAGAAATTCGCGAAACCGAGAAAGCGCTGCAGTTCGACACGTGACTTAGGGACGGGCCAATCGCTGACAGCATGGACCCTAGCGGGATCCATCTGAATGCCTTCAGCGGAAATAACAGAACCGAGAAATGTGACGGAGGAGACATGAAAAGCGCACTTCTCAGCCTTCACATAAAGACAATTCTCTAAAAGGCGCTGGAGGACACGTCGAACGTGCTGAACATGAATCTGGAGTGACTGTGAAAAAATCAGGATATCGTCAAGGTAAACGAAAACAAAGATGTTCAGCATGTCACTCAGTACATCATTCACTAATGCCTGAAAGACAGCTGGAGCATTAGCGAGACCGAACGGCAGAACCCGGTATTCAAAATGCCCTAACGAAGTGTTAAACGCCATTTTCCACTCGTCCCCCTCCCTGATGCGCACGAGATGGTAAGCGTTACGAAGGTCCAACTTAGTAAAGAACCTGGCTCCCTGCAGAATCTCGAAAACTGAAGACATAAGGGGAAGCGGATAACGATTCTTAACCGTTATGTCATTCAGCCCTCGATAATCCACGCAGGGGCGCAGGGTCCCGTCCTCCTCCTTAACAAAAAAGAACCCCGCTTCGGCGGGAGAGGAGGAAGGGACCACGGTACCGGCGTCGAGAGCTACAGACAAATAATCTTCGAGAGCCTTACGTTCGGTAGCCGACAGAGAGTCTAGTCTACCCCGTGGGGGAGTGGTACCCGGAAGGAGATCAATACAACAATCATACGACCGGTGAGGAGGAAGGGAGGTAGCCCTGGACCGACTGAAGACCGTGCGCAGATCATGATATTCCTCCGGCACACCTGTCAAATCACCAGGCTCCTCCTGTGAAGAGGGGGCAGAAGAAACAGGAGGGATAGCAGACACTAAACACTTAACATGACAAGAGACGTTCCAGGAGAGGATAGAATTACTAGACCAATTAATAGAAGGATTATGACACACTAGCCAGGGATGGCCCAAAACAACAGGTGTAAAAGGTGAACAAAAAATCAAAAAAGAAATGGTTTCACTATGATTACCAGAGACAGTGAGGGTTAAAGGTAGCGTTTCACGCTGAATCCTGGGGAGAGGACTACCATCCAAGGCGAACATAGCCGTGGGCTCCCCTAACTGCCTGAGAGGAATGTCATGTTCCCGAGCCCAGGCTTTGTCCATAAAACAGCCCTCCGCCCCAGAGTCTATTAATGCACTGCAGGAAGCTGCCGAACCGGTCCAGCGTAGATGGACCGACAAGGTAGTACAGGAACTTGACGGAGAGACCAGAGTTGTAGCGCTCGCCAGTAGCCCTCCGCTTACTGATGAGCTCTGGCCTTTTACTGGACATGAAATGACAAAATGACCAGCGGAACCGCAATAGAGACAGAGGCGGTTGGTGATTCTCCGTTCCCTCTCCTTAGTCGAGATGCGAATACCCCCCAGCTGCATGGGCTCAACACCTGAGCCAGTGGGGGGAGATGGGAGAGATGCGGAGAGGGGGGACACTGTTAACGCGAGCTCTCTTCCATGAGCTCGGTGACAAAGATCTACCCGTCGTTCTATGCGAATAGCGAGTTCAATCAAAGAATCCACGCTGGAAGGAACCTCCCGGGAGAGAATCTCATCCTTTACCTCAGCGTGGAGACCCTCCAGAAAACGAGCGAGCAACGCCGGCTCGTTCCAGTCACTGGAGGCAGCAAGAGTGCGAAACTCTATAGAGTAATCCGTTATGGATCGATTACCTTGACATAGGGACGACAGGGTCCAGGAAGCTTCTTTCCCAAAAACAGAATGATCAAAAACCTGTATCATCTCCTCCTTAAAGTTCTGATACTGGTGAGTACACTCAGCCCTTGCCTCCCAGATTGCCGTGCCCCACTCACGAGCCCGTCCAGTAAGGAGATATATGACGTAGGCGATACGAGCAGTACCCCTGGAGTACGTGTTGGGCTGGAGAGAGAACACAATATCACACTGGGTAAGGAACGAGCGACATTCAGTGGGCTCCCCAGAGTAACACGGTGTGTTATTAATTCTGGGCTCCGGAGACCCGGAAGCCCAGGAGGTAACCGGTGGATCGAGGCGGAGATTGTGAATATCCTCCGAGAGGCCGGAGACTTGGGCGGCCAGGGTCTCAACGGCATGTCGAGCAGCAGACAATTCCTGTTCGTGTCTGCCTAGCATCGCTCCCTGGAACTCGACGGCTGAGTAGAGAGAATCCGAAATCGCTGGGTCCATTCTTGGTCGGATTCTTCTGTTATGCAGGTGAGTGAGGACCCAAAAGCGATATAACAGAAACAGAGTCTTTTAATGTCCAAACAGGGAAAACATAAATCCTCAATCATTACAGGGGAAGTCCAAACAGGGAAAACACAAATCCTCTAGTTTAACAGGAGAGTTCCCCTTCTAGTTGTTGAGGAGAGTTGCAGGGCTAGCGGCAACAGACTGCAGGTCCCTTCGGGTAGGCGCGGGCCTTAGCGGATAGAGACACCTGCTCACACGCAGTATCTGATGACGAGGCAGAATACAACAGGACGGAACAAAGGCAACGCAAACAAGAATCCGACAAGGACAGAAGCAGAAACAGAGAGAGAAATAGAGACTTAATCAGAGGGCAAAATAGGGGACAGGTGTGAAAGAGTAAACGAGGTCGTTAGGAGAATGAGGAACAGCTGGAAGCAGGAACGGAACGATAGAGAGAGAGAGGGATAAAGAGAGAGAAAGAAACCTAATACGACCAGCAGGGAGAAACGAAGAGAAGAGAAAGCACAGGGACAAGACATGACAATACAATACATGACAACATTGCTCTTAGTTTTAGAGATGTTCAGGACCAGTTTATTACTGGCCACCCATTCCAAAACAGACTCCAACTCTTTGTTAAGTGTTTCATTGACTTCATTAGCTGTGGTTGCTGATGGGTATATGGTTGAATCATCCATCAGTGTACATGGACACACACATGCTTTGTTTAATGCCAGTGGCAAGTCATTGGTAAAAATGCAAAAGAGTAGAGGGCCTAGAGAGCTGCCCTGTGGTACACCACACTTTACACGTTTAACAGAGAAGCTTCCATCTTCCACAATCTTCTAATTATCAATTTAATTAAACCAATCCACATGTATCCACGTGCTAGTGGGCATTACAATCAGGGCCATGTGCAGCTGCGCTCTAAATGTGTAATTTCTTGGGTGATGCCAGCTGTGGGCAGGGTTGATGATATCTTGCCAGCTGTGGGCAGGGTTGATGATATCTTGCCAGCTGTGGGCAGGGTTGATGATATCTTGCCAGCTGTGGGCAGGGTTGATGATATCTTGCCAGCTCTGGGCAGTGTGGATGATATCTTCCCAGCTCTGGGCAGGGTTGATGATGTCAAACCAAGAAAAGCTCTGACTTACTCTACATCTCTGAATCTTGCAAATCTCCGTTTTGGGTGATACTGACTTCATGACCAAAATTATCCTATTTACATTTTGTAGTCAATTTTGAAACAAAAAAAGACAACGTTTCTGACTCATCGATGCCACATTAACTGTTTTCAAAAGGAGAAATTGCTTTTTTGATTCGGTTGCTCTTTAATGTATTATGTGTGTGTGCGTGTATGTTGGTTCATCTGTCTCAGACACTTCTTTCTTAATGTATTCTGTCTGAGAGGTAGAGAGAGACACTTGTTTGGGTTTTGGGTCTTGTAAAATTAATGACCTCTCCCTCTTCTCATCCCTCCCTCCCTCCCTCTCTAGATCAAGGGATGACTGTCTCTGGGACAATGTTGTTGGGGCTGGAGGTGACTCAATGGGACAGAGGTTGTTGGGGCTGGAGGTAACAGTCTCTGGGACAGATGTTGTTGGGGCTGGAGGTAACAGTCTCTGGGACAGAGGTTGTTGGTGCTGGAGGTGACTCAATGGGACAGATGTTGTTGGGGCTGGAGGTGACTCAATGGGACAGATGTTGTTGGGGCTGGAGGTGACTCAATGGGACAGAGGTTGTTGGGGCTGGAGGTGACTCAATGGGACAGAGGTTGTTGGGGCTGGAGGTAACTCAATGGGACAGATGTTGTTGGGGCTGGAGGTAACAGTCTCTGGGACAGATGTTGTTGGGGCTGGAGGTAACTCAATGGGACAGATGTTGTTGGGGCTGGAGGTAACAGTCTCTGGGACAGAGGTTGTTGGGGCTGGAGGTGACTCAATGGGACAGATGTTGTTGGGGCTGGAGGTAACAGTCTCTGGGACAGAGGTTGTTGGGGCTGGAGGTGACTCAATGGGACAGAGGTTGTTGGGGCTGGAGGTAACTCAATGGGACAGATGTTGTTGGGGCTGGAGGTAACTCAATGGGACAGATGTTGTTGGGGCTGGAGGTAACAGTCTCTGGGACAGAGGTTGTTGGGGCTGGAGGTGACTCAATGGGACAGATGTTGTTGGGGCTGGAGGTAACAGTCTCTGGGACAGAGGTTGTTGGGGCTGGAGGTGACTCAATGGGACAGATGTTGTTGGGGCTGGAGGTAACTCAATGGGACAGATGTTGTTGGGGCTGGAGGTAACAGTCTCTGGGACAGAGGTTGTTGGGGCTGGAGGTGACTCAATGGGACAGATGTTGTTGGGGCTGGAGGTAACAGTCTCTGGGACAGAGGTTGTTGGGGCTGGAGGTGACTCAATGGGACAGAGATTGTTGGGGCTGGAGGTGACTCAATGGGACAGATGTTGTTGGCGCTGGAGGTAACAGTCTCTGGGACAGAGGTTGTTGGGGCTGGAGGTAACAGTCTCTGGGACAGAGGTTGTTAGGGCTGGAGGTGACTGTCTCTGGGACAGAGGTTGTTGTTGGCGCTGGAGGTAACAGTCTCTGGGACAGAGGTTGTTGGGGCTGGAGGTAACAGTCTCTGGGACAGAGGTTGTTGGGGCTGGAGGTAACAGTCTCTGGGACAGAGGTTGTTGGGGCTGGAGGTAACAGTCTCTGGGACAGAGGTTGTTGTGGCTGGAGGTAACAGTCTCTGGGACAGATGTTGTTGGGGCTGGAGGTGACTCAATGGGACAGAGGTTGTTGGGGCTGGAGGTGACTCAATGGGACAGAGGTTGTTGGGGCTGGAGGTGACTCAATGGGACAGAGGTTGTTGGGGCTGGAGTTGACTCAATGGGACAGATGTTGTTGGGGCTGGAGATGACTCAATGGGACAGAGGTTGTTAGGGCTGGAGGTAACAGTCTCTGGGACAGAGGTTGTTGGGGCTGGAGGTAACAGTCTCTGGGACAGAGGTTGTTGTGGCTGGAGGTAACAGTCTCTGGGACAGAGGTTGTTGGGGCTGGAGATGACTCAATGGGACAGAGGTTGTTGGGGCTGGAGGTAACAGTCTCTGGGACAGAGGTTGTTGGGGCTGGAGGTAACAGTCTCTGGGACAGAGGTTGTTGGGGCTGGAGGTGACTCAATGGGACAGATGTTGATGGGGCTGGAGGTGACTCAATGGGACAGATGTTGTTAGGGCTGGAGGTAACAGTCTCTGGGACAGATGTTGTTGGGGCTGGAGGTGACTCAATGGGACAGATGTTGATGGGGCTGGAGGTGACTCAATGGGACAGATGTTGTTGGAGCTGGAGGTGACTCAATGGGACAGATGTTGTTAGGGCTGGAGGTAACAGTCTCTGGGACAGATGTTGTTGGGGCTGGAGGTGACTCAATGGGACAGATGTTGTTGGGGCTGGAGGTAACTCAATGGGACAGATGTTGATGGGGCTGGAGGTGACTCAATGGGACAGATGTTGTTGGAGCTGGAGGTGACTCAATGGGACAGATGTTGTTGGGGCTGGAGGTAACTCAATGGGACAGATGTTGTTGGGGCTGGAGGTGACTCAATGGGACATATGTTGTTGGGACTGGGACAGATGTTGTTGGGGCTGGAACTAACGGTCTCTGGGACAGATGTTGTTGGGGCTGGAAGTGACTCAATGGGACAGATGTTGTTGGCGCTGGAGGTAACGGGTCTCTGGGACAGATGTTGTCGGCGCTGGAGGTAACAGTCTTTGGGACAGATGTTGTTGAAACTGGAGGTAACGGTCATCCACACCACACCAACATCCACACCACACCAACATCCACACCACACCAACATCCACACCACACTAAGATCCACACCACACCAACATCCACACCACACTAAGATCCACACCACACTAAGATCCACACCACACTAAGATCCACACCACCAACATCCACACCACACTAACATCCACACCACACCAACATCCACACCACACTAACATCCCCACCACACCACACCACACTAACATCCACACCACACTAAGATCCACACCACACTAACATCCCCACCACACCAACATCCACACCACACCAACATCCACACTAACATCCACACCACAATATCATCCACACTAACATCCACACTAACATCCACACCACACCAACATCCACACCACACCAACATCCACACTAACATCCACACCACACCAACATCCACACCACACCACACCAACATACACACCACACCACACTAACATCCACACCACACCAACATCCACACCACACTAACATCCACACCACACCAACATCCACACCACACCAACATCCACACCACACTAACATCCACACCACACCACACTAACATCCACACCACACTAACATAATTTAGTGTGCCCTATGGCACCCTATTCCCTATATAGTGCACTACTTTAGACCAGAGCCCTATGACACCCTATTCCCTATATAGTGCACTACTTTAGATCAGAGCCCTATGACACCCTATTCCCTATATAGTGCACTACTTTAGACCAGAGTCCTATGGCACCCTATTCCATATATAGTGCACTACTTTAGATCAGAGCCCTATGGAACCCTATTCCCTATATAGTGCACTACTTTAGACCAGAGCCCTATGGCACCCTATTCACTATATAGTGCACTAGTTTATACCAGACCCCTATGGCACCCTATTCCCTATATAGTGCACTACTTTAGACCAGAGCCCTATGGCACCCTATTCCCTATATAGTGCACTACTTTAGACCAGACCCCTATGGCACCCTATTCCCTATATAGTGCACTAGTTTATACCAGACCCCTATGGCACCCTATTCCCTATATAGTGCACTAGTTTATACCAGACCCCTATGGCACCCTATTCCCTATATAGTGCACTACTTTAGACCAGAGCCCTATGGCACCCTATTCCCTATATAGTGCACTACTTTAGACCAGAGCCCTATGGCACCCTATTCCCTATATAGTGCACTACTTTAGACCAGACCCCTATGGCACCCTATTCCCAATATAGTGCACTAGTTTATACCAGACCCCTATGGCACCCTATTCCCTATATAGTGCACTAGTTTATACCAGACCCCTATGGCACCCTATTCCCTATATAGTGCACTAGTTTATACCAGACCCCTATGGCACCCTATTCCCTATATAGTGCACTAGTTTATACCAGACCCCTATGGCACCCTATTCCCTATATAGTGCACTAGTTTATACCAGACCCCTATGGCACCCTATTCCCTATATAGTGCACTAGTTTATACCAGACCCCTATGGCACCCTATTCCCTATATAGTGCACTAGTTTATACCAGACCCCTATGGCACCCTATTCCCTATATAGTGCACTAGTTTATACCAGACCCCTATGGCACCCTATTCCCTATATAGTGCACTAGTTTATACCAGACCCCTATGGCACCCTATTCCCTATATAGTGCACTACTTAGGTTGTCATTTAGGGCTTTACCATATGTTCCCTGTTGCCTCCAGACTGTTATCTTTCCATTTGTGGTTATTGGTGTTTTTTCATGACATGAAGTGCGTTCCTCGTCGGCGTGGTGGTGAGACTGTTCTGTGTTCTAGGTGGATGTTTCGTGTGAAAACAAAACGGATTTGTAACATACACATTCCTGTTTTCTTTATTAAGAGATCGTTCTTTCTGTTTTATGTTGGAATTATGGAATTATATTATATATCCCAGACACAGATATACTGTAGGCCAGTGTTGGACAACAACAACAAAAAATCCTTTTCAATGAAGATTTATTTATTTATTTCTTTAGTACTAGACTCAATCTGTGTCCAGGAAACCAGCCTCTAAAGTCAAAGGTCATTGAGGCATTTTCTGTCTGTGTTTTTATGTTTTTTATTGTTCAAATTGATTTATATGTATTATATTATTTTAAATATATATAATTAAAGTATTTTTTTCTCTGTTTTTAAAGTTGACATTAAAACATTAAATCATGATTTGTTTGTATTATTATTATTTGTTTAATATATATATTTATATTTGACCTTTATTTAGTTATTTATTTTACCTTTATTTAACCAGGCAAGTCAGTTTAAGAACAAATTCTCATTTTCAATGACGGCCTTGGAACAGTGGGTTAACTGCCTGTTCAGGGGCAGAACGACAGATTAAATCAATGAAATTAATCCTGAATAAATAGTTATATGCTGTTTTGGTTTGACATTTATTTTTAATTAAATATGTATTTAAAGTTGACATTAAAAGTAGCTTTTCAGGGACTGAAACACGTGTGTAGGACGGAGTCAGACGGCGAACAGGGTCTTCTATGTTGATGTTTGTTTACCAACAGCACTCTAATGTGCCTAGCAACACTTCCTACCAGGAAACCTCTTTTACACCACAACCCTGACAACACCTCACCCCTCTATCATAACAACAACAGCCTAAACCCCTCACACCCCTCCCCCTCTTTCCTTTCCTCCTCACCCTCCCTCACACCTCCCCCCTCCATCCCCCTCTTTCCCTCCCCTACCATGAGGTTCCAGTGTGTCTGCTACCATAACAACAGCTAGATTCTAGAGGACGGAGAGGCGGTCCAACCAGACTGCTGTATCCGCCCACATCCCGGGGCAGGTTGCTACAGCAACAAAGGAGCACGTGCTGCCTGTTGCCATCCATCTCCTCGGCGTTTCCACGGCGACAGGAGCCAGCCAGCTATCTGACGTCAGCGTTCTACACAAACTCAGAAGGGTAGGAGGGAGGAGTCTAGAAGAGTCTACCCCGCCCCCCCCCATCCTCCCCCTCCCTCGCCGAGCCTGACTCCTAATCCGCCTAAAGAGAGCAGGGTGTTTTTCTCTTTCTTCAAACCATTCATCCCCCGCTCTCTCCATCTCTCCTCCCTCTCTCTCTCTCTCTCTCTCTCTCTCTCTCTCTCTCTCTCTCTCTCTCTCTCTCTCTCTCTCTCTCTCTCTCTCTCTCTCTCTCTCTCTCTCTCTCTCTCTCTCTCTCTCTCTCTCTCTCTCTCTCCCTCGCGTGGTCTTCTCTCTCTGTCTCTCTCCATCTCTCCTCTCTCTCTCTCTCTCTCCAACTCTCCTCCGTCTCCTCTCCTCTCCTCTCCCCTCTCTCTCTCTCTCTCTCTCTCTCTCTCTCTCTCTCTCTCTCTCTCTCTCTCTCTCTCTCTCTCTATCTCTCTCTCTCCTCTTTCTCCTCCCTCTCCTCTTTCTCCTCCCTCTCATCTCTCTCTCTCTGTCTCTCTCTCTCTGTCTCTCTCTCTGTCTCTCTCCATCTCTCCTCTCTCTCTCTCCATCTCTCCTCCTTCTC
>NC_060192.1:39639148-39654148 GCF_021184085.1 Oncorhynchus gorbuscha | reverse complement strand
ACCGAAATGCAGCGTGGTGGTTACTCATGATCTTTAATGAAGGATCTCGATACATGAAATAACTATTACAAAATACAAAACAACAAACTGAACGTTAAAACTAATTACAGCCTATCTGGTGAAACTACACAGAGACAGGAACAATCACTCACGAAATACACAGTGAAACCCCGGCTACCTAAATACGGTTCCCAATCAGAGACAACGAGAATCACCTGACTCTGATTGAGAACCGCCTCAGGCAGCCAAGCCTATACAACAACCCTACTCAGCCGCGATCCCAAATACTACAAAACCCCAATACGAAATACAACAACATAAACCCATGTCACACCCTGGCCTGACCAAATAAAAAAGAAAACACAAAAATACTAAGACCAAGGCGTGACAGTAATATACAGTATTAGAGTTATACAGTAATATACAGTATTATACAGTAATATACAGTGTTAGAGTTATACATTAATGTACAGTAATATAGTAATATACAGTATTATACAGTAATATAGTAATATACAGTATTATACAGTAATATAGTAATATACAGTATTATACAGTAATATAGTAATATACAGTATTATAAAGTAATATACAGTATTATAAAGTAATATACAGTATTCGATTTATACAGTGATATACAGTATTATACAGTAATGTAGTAATATACAGTATTATAAAGTAATATACAGTATTAGAGTTATACAGTAATATACAGTAATATAGTAATATACAGTATTATAAAGTAATATACAGTGTTAGAGTTATACAGTGATATACAGTATTATACAGTAATATAGGAATATACAGTATTATACAGTAATATAGTAATATAAAGTATTATACAGTAATATACAGTATTAGAGTTATACATTAATATAAAGTATTATACAGTAACATAGGAATATACAGTATTATAAAGTAATATACAGTATTAGAGTTATACAGTGATATACAGTATTATACAGTAATATAGGAATATACAGTATTATACAGTAATATACAGTATTAGAGTTATACAGTAATATACAGTATTATACAGTAATATAGGAATATACAGTATTATACAGTAATATACAGTGTTAGAGTTATACAGTGATATACAGTATTATAAAGTAATATACAGTGTTAGAGTTATACAGTAATATACAGTATTATACAGTAATATACAGTGTTAGAGTTATACAGTAATATACAGTATTATAAAGTAATATACAGTATTAGATTTATACAGTGATATACAGTATTATACAGTAATATAGGAATATACAGTATTATAAAGTAATATTCAGTAATATAGTAATATACAGTATTGTAAAGTAATATACAGTATTAGAGTTATACAGTAATATACAGTATTATACAGTAATATAGGAATATACAGTATTATAAAGTATTATACAGTAATATAGTAATATACAGTATCATAAAGTATTATACTGTATTAGAGTTATACAGTAATATACAGTAATATACAGTGATATACACTACTATACAGTAATACCCAGTAATATACAGTATAATACAGTATTATAAAGTATTATACAGTATTAGAGTTATACAGTAATATACAGTAATATACAGTGATATACAGTATTATACAGTAATATACAGTATTATAAAGTATTACACAGTATTAGAGATATACAGTAATATACAGCATTATAAAGTATGTGGAGGACTATGTATTTTTGTAAATAACAGCTGGTGCACGATATCTAAGGTTGTCTCAATCAATTGCTCGCCTGAGGTAGAGTATCTCATGATAAGCTGTAGACCCCACTATCTACCTATAGAGTTTTCATCTGTATTTGTCGTAGCTGTTTACATACCACCACAGTCAGATGCTGGCACTAAGACAGCATTGAATGAGCTGTATTCTGCCATAAGCAAACAAGAAAACACTCACCCAGAGGCGGCACTCCTAGTAGCCAGGGACTTTAATACAGGGAAACTTAAATCCGTTTTACCAAATTTCTATCAGCATGTTAAATGTGCATCTAGAGGCAAAAAATAAGTGCATTGATGACGTTTTTTTCCCATCAGTGACCGTACGTACATACCCCAACCAGAAGCCATGGACTACAGGCAATATCCACACCGAGATAAAGGCTAGAGCTGCCGCTTTCAAGGAGTGGGACTCTAACCTGGAAGCTAATATGAAATCCAGCTATACCCTCCGACGAACCATCAAACAGGCAAAGCGTCAATACGGGACTAAGATCGAATTGTACAACAATTGTACGACGCTCGTTGGATGTGGCAGGGCTTGCAAACCATTACAGAATACAAAGGGAAGCACAGCCGAGAGCTGCCCAGTGACACGAGCCTACCAGACGAGCTATACTACTTCTATGCTCGCTTCGAGGCAAATAACACTGAAACATGCATGTGAGCGCCAGCTGTTCTGGAAGACTGTGTGATCACACTCTCCGCAGCCGATGTGAGTAAGACCTTTAAACAGGTCAACATTCACAAGGTCGCCGGGCTTGTGTACTGCGAGCATGCTTTGACCAACTGGCAAGTGTCTTCAATGACATTTTCAACCTCTCCCTGTCCGAGTCTGTAATACTTACATGTTTTAAGCAGATCACCATAGTCACTGTGCCCAAGAACACTAAGGTAACCTGCCTAAATGACTACCAACCAGTAGCACTCACGTCTGTAGCCATGAAGTGCTTGGAAAGGTTGACCATGGCTCACATCAACACCATTATCCCAGAAACCCTAGACCCACTCCAATTTGCATACTGCCCCAACAGATCCACAGATGATGCAATCTCTATTGCACTCCACACTCCCCTTTCCCACCTGGACAAAAGGAACACTTATGTAAGAATGTTATTCACTGACTACAGCTCAGCATTCAATAAACATAGTGCTCTCAAAGCTCATCACTAAGCTAAGGACCCTGGGACTAAACACCTCGCTCTGCAACTGGATTCTGGACTTCCTGACGGGCCGCCTCCAGGTGGTAAGGGTAGGTAACAACACAACTTCCACGCTGATCCTCAACACTGGGGCCCCTCAGGGTGCGTGCTCAGTCCCCTCCTGTACTCCCTGTTCACTCATGACTGCATGGCCAGGCATGACTCCAACACCATCATTAAGTTTGCCGATGACACAAGAGTGGTAGGTCTGATCACCGTCAACAACGAGACAGAATATATTGAGGAGGTCAGAGAATTGGTCGTGTGGTGCCAGGACAACAACCTCTCCCTCAATGTGATCAAGACAAAGGAGATGATTGTGGACTACAGGAAAAAGAGGACCAGGCACGCCCCCATTCTCATAGACGGGGCTGCAGTGGAGCATTTTGAGAGCTTCAAGTTCCTTGGTGTCACCAACAAACTAACATGGTCCAAGGACACCAAGACAGTCCTGAAGAGGGCACGACAAAAACTATTCCCCCTCAGGAGACTGAAAAGATTTGGCATGAGTCCTCAGATCCTCAAAAGGTTTCACATCTGCACCATCGAGAGCATCCTGACTGGTTGCATCACTGCCTGGTATGGCAACTGCTTGGCCTCCGACCACAAGGCACTACAGAGGGTAGTGCGAACGCCCCAGTACATCACTGGGGCCAAGCTTCCTGCCATCCAGGACCTCTATACCAGGCGGTGTCAGAGGAAGGCTCTAAAACTTGTCAAAGACTCCAGCCACCATAGTCATAGACTGTTCTCTCTCCCAAGTGGTGCAGCGGTCTAAGGCATCTCAGTGCTAGAGGAGTCACTACAGACACCCTGGTTCAAATCCAGGCTGTATCACAGCGGTCTAAGGCACTGCATCTCAGGTCTAGAGGCGTCACTACAGACACCCCGGTTTGATTCCAGGCTGTATCACAACCCGGCTGTGATTGGGAGTCCCATATGGCAGCACACAATTGGCCCAGCGTTGTTTGGGTTTGGCCGGTGTAGGCAGTCATCGGTTCTGCCCCCCGAACAGGGCAGTTAACCCACTGTCCCTAGGCCGTCATTGTAAATAACAATTTGTTCTTCACTGACTTGTCTAGTTAAATAACGGTTACATTTAAAATACAATTTTAATAAAAAACTGTCTTCACCGGCGTTACAAATGAGACATCAAAATATTCTGGAACGTTTCTCTCAAACACTTGTTGCTATCACAACAGCGGATGAACACTTGACTGTCATTCAGAAAATTCCTTCCTGGGATCAAATGATGATTTGTGAACTGTGAAAATATCATGGAGTAATTCAACAGCTTTTCACCAAATGCGCATTCCAGCAAGTATTATGCATAATTATTCATGATTAATTATCGATTCAGGTTTGTAAAATATCAAGGTAAGGTGACTCTTTCGGTTTAGAAGCATTCAATTTTTTTTTTTTAATTGCAATTATGATTATTTTGTATTTGTGTGCCAATGAAAACATTTTTCACTGCTTAACATGATACAACACAATGTTACATTTACATTTCATTTGGGAGATATCTTTACAAACAAACAACTAGATCCACGGTTATTACAGGGTTCAACTGATTAACACTTTATATAACTACAAACTTACATAAATACATAAATGCAAATCCATCAATCCACCAACCACAATAAAGGGTTAAACATACTTTTTAAATTCAACTTGTGAATTTTATTGAATATATTGATTATAATAATAAAATAAAAAAATTATAATAATTATAATTCCCCTCTTTATATCTTAATGTAATGACATTAAAAGAAATTGGCAGATTATTATCAATGATTTATCAACAGCTGTAACAAGTTGTCCAGTGTAGGTACCGGTACCCTAGTTTCTGGAAAGACCCATATACAGTAGACATGGATGTACACTTTCAGGCTTGTAGACAGGAGTTATTGTTCCAGCTGGCCTCTGGTGTGTATCACCCTTTCTCTCCGGTCCGTGGTTAAGCTAGAGGGGTCTGTGTCATAGTCTGTTTGTCTCGCTGGTGCTACAGGGGAGGGGGGGGGGATTTGGCTCTAACTGCCCACACTGCGTTCCAAATTGCACCCTACTTTTGACCGTGGCCCACAGAGCTCTGTAGAAAATGTAGTGCGATAGGGTGCTACTTTGGACTTATGCCCTGTTTCTGGTAAACAAAGGCCCTAATACACTTCACCCCCCCCCCCCCCAGGGAGCCTTTTTGTTGTGCATGACGTGTCTGTCTCACAGAGCTTTAAGGACCCCTGTTCTTTGTCTGGTCAGAGGGCGGTGTCACGGAGAACGGTTTACGGACGAGACCCGGGTACCGTAGTTGAGTGGATTAACAGTGTGTGTGTGTGTGTGTGTGAATTGTGTGGGTGCGTGTGTGCGTGTGTGCGTGTGTGTGTGTGTGTGTGTGTGTGAATTGTGTGGGTGCGTGTGTGTGTGTGTGTGTGTTGTGTGGGTGCGTGTGTGTGTGTGTGTGTGTGTGTGTGAATTGTGTGGGTGCGTGTGTGTGTGTGTGTGTGTGTGTGAATTGTGTGGGTGCGTGTGTGCGTGTGTGCGTGTGTGAATTGTGTGGGTGTGTGTGTGTGTGTGTGGGTGTGTGTGTGCGTGTGTGCGTGTGTGAATTGTGTGGGTGTGTGTGTGTGTGTGTGGGTGTGTGTGTGCGTGTGTGCGTGTGTGAATTGTGTGGGTGCGTGTGTGTGTGTGTGTGTGGATTGTGTGGGTGCGTGTGTGTGTGTGTGTGTGTGTGTGAATTGTGTGGGTGCGTGTGTGCGTGTGTGCGTGTGTGAATTGTGTGGGTGCGTGTGTGCGTGTGTGCGTGTGTGAATTGTGTGGGTGTGTGTGTGTGTGTGTGGGTGTGTGTGTGCGTGTGTGCGTGTGTGAATTGTGTGGGTGTGTGTGTGTGTGTGTGGTGTGTGTGTGTGTGAATTGTGTGGGTGCGTGTGTGTGTGTGTGTGAATTGTGTGGGTGCGTGATCGTGTGAGGTACGACGGGGTCATTCAGCTGTCGTGTTTGGTGTTCAGCACTACTACCACAGCTGAAATGGATACACCATGTGTAGAGTGTGTGTGTGTATGGTATGTGTAGAGTGTGTGTATGGTATGTGTAGAGTGTGTGTGTATGGTATGTGTAGAGTGTGTGTGTATGGTATGTGTAGAGTGTGTGTGTATGGTATGTGTAGAGTGTGTGTGTATGGTATGTGTAGAGTGTGTGTGTGTGGTATGTGTAGAGTGTGTGTGTGTGGTATGTGTAGAGTGTGTGTGTGTGGTATGTGTAGAGTGTGTGTGTGTGGTATGTGTAGAGTGTGTGTGTGTGGTATGTGTAGAGTGTGTGTGTGTGGTATGTGTAGAGTGTGTGTGTGTGGTATGTGTAGAGTGTGTGTGTGTGGTATGTGTAGAGTGTGTGTGTGTGGTATGTGTAGAGTGTGTGTGTGTGGTATGTGTAGAGTGTGTGTGTGTGGTATGTGTAGAGTGTGTGTGTGTGGTATGTGTAGAGTGTGTGTGTGTGGTATGTGTAGAGTGTGTGTGTGTGGTATGTGTAGAGTGTGTGTGTGTGGTATGTGTAGAGTGTGTGTGTGTGGTATGTGTAGAGTGTGTGTGTGTGGTATGTGTAGAGTGTGTGTGTGTGGTATGTGTAGGGTGTGTGTGTCTCCCAGGATAAATAGACCTCTTCCACATTCATGGAGGAGACTCTCTCCATGCAGACACCTGTTGTAGATTCTGTTGTGGTTCTTGGTGGCCTTTTGTTTGTTTGCTTTGGCACCTTTCATCACCCTGCATTATCACATTCATGCATGCAAAACACTCACTTACACTACTGATTACTGATTACACACACCATTGTATATTATACTTAGTTACTTATTTAATAAATATAGATTTTGCTACTCCTTATCTCCACGTTGTCTCCCTTTGTTACGGGCTTTGAGCCGGTTCGTGACAATATACAATGGTGTGTGTAATCAGTAATCAGTAGTGTAAGTGAGTGTTTTGCATGCATGAATGTGATAATGCAGGGTGATGAAAGGTGCCAAAGCAAACAAACAAACAGCCACCAAGAACCACAACACAATCTACAACGGGTGTCTGCATGGAGAGAGTCTCCTCCATGAATGTTGAAGAGGTCTATTTATCCTGGGAGACACCTGGCCCAGGTGTTTCCCATGTAGCTGACGACCCTCTCAACTCCGCCCACCGGCATCCTAATAAGAAAACAAGAACAAAGACAGAATACGGCAGACAGAGTGGGAGGGTCGTCACATTCCCCCATAAAACCGGGGACCAACAAGGACCCCGGAACAACATACCAGCCTCCCGCGTCCCAAATTGACACAGGCCTCTGTCCCAAATTGACACAGGCCTCTGCGTCCCAAATTGACACAGGCCTCTGCGTCCCAAATTGACACAGGCCTCTGCGTCCCAAATTGACACAGGCCTCTGCGTCCCAAATTGACACAGGCCTCTGCGCCCCAAATTGACACAGGCCTCTGTGCCCCAAATTGATGAGGGTTTACGTGTTCACACTTACAATTTGCCCCAGCCAACCTCCTCCCCAGACCTCAGCAACCTTCGCACAGGAAGCAACATTTAAGAGGAAAGAAAACAAGACCAGGAGGGAGCAGACAGGACAGAGAAACATGACAATACGAAACAATGGTTAGTCACGTAAACATTAGGAACAGGGCGCACGAGAGAGCGCATCAGCAATCACGTTTTCAGTCCCCCGGATGTGCCTCACATCGAGATGGAATGATTGTAAAAATAAACACCATCGCATTATCCTCTGGTTTGGACACATCATGGACCTCAAAAAAGTGAGGGGGTTATGGTCGGTGTAGACCACAATAGGTACTACCCCGACCCGACATACACTTCGAAGTGTTGTAGCGCCCAAATGAGTGCTAGCGCTTCCTTTTCAATAACCGAATAGTTCAACTGATAATCGTTAAACTTTTTAGAAAAGAAACTAACAGGCTTCTCAATCCCAGACACATCTGCTTGCAGCAAAACTGCACCTGCCCCCACATGACTAGCATCCACCTGCAAGGTAAATGACAAATCCATGCGAGGAGCAGCCAGCACTGGAGTTGAGGTAAGCAACCTCTTTGAATCTTCAAAAGCGTGTTGACAACGAGTAGACCAAACGTAAACAGCCTTAGCTTTCAGCATATCTGTCAAGGGAGCGACCACAGTAGAGAAGTTATTACAAAAACTACGGTAATAACCAATCATGCCCAAGAAACGCATCAGTTCCTTTTTAGTAGTTGGTGGTGGAAAAGCATCAATAGCCACCACTTTAGCCCGAACAGGACGCACTTCACCCTGCCCAACCACTTTTCCAAGGTATGTAACGGTCGCCTGAGCAAACTCACATTTTGCCAGATTGATTGTGAGGCGACCTGCAGCCAGACGTTCAAACAAGGCTTGAATACGGGACAGATGTTCTTCCCAAGTATCTGCATAGATCACTACATCGTCCAAATAAACAGCGCACCCGGTCAGACCGGCGACAACCCTGTTCATAAGTCGCTGAAAAGTGGCAGGTGCATTGCGCAGACCGAAACTCATAACTGAATACGAGTACAGACCAAAGGGTGTAATAAAGGCAGAGATTTCACGTGCCCTACTCGTCAGTGGCACCTGCCAATAGCCTTTTAACAGGTCAAATTTGCTCACAAACTTAGCTGCACCGACTTGATCAACACAGTCCTCCATCCGAGGAAGAGGAAATGAATCTGGCTTTGTGACACTGTTTACCTTACGGTAGTCCGTACAAAAACGGTTTGTTCCATCCGGTTTACTGACCAAGATACAGGGAGAAGCCCAACTGGAGAAAGAAGGCTCTGCTATCTTACTCTCCAGCATGTACTTGACCTCAGCATCCAGACAACGTAGTTTCTCTGAAGAAACTCTATAGAACCGCTGACGAATGGGGTCAGCACCTCCAATGTCAATATCATGTTCTATTAAGTTTGTACGTGTAGGTGTATCAGAAAATAAACCTGGAAATCTCTGAATCAGACCAACCATCTCTTTCCGCTCATCAACAGGTAGGTGAGTGAGAAGACTGTCTAAAATATCCAGTGTTTCTGAATTTTTCAATCTACCCTGCAATATACAATCGTCAGGACCAGGAACATCTTCCTCCTCATGCACAGATCTAGCACGACAAGAACCCAAGGAAACAACGGTATCAGCCAAAAGAACAGGTTTACCGTCCTCTGTAGAATCCCACTGTTCAGTCTCAGAGGAACGTGCATAATAGGGTTTTAACAGATTTACATGGCACTGTCGTGTACACTAAGAGCTGAATATGCTTCCTGCGCTTTACCAGTCAGCACACACTGCAACATTAAAGTGCGGTCAGAATCAGGCCAACTCCTAGCGTCAGCAACCCGCTCAAACAACGAAAAGAATGTCTCGGGGTCCCTTTCATTAAACCGAGGCAATAACCGCAAGTTCCCAACAATATCAAATGTCTCTGGGGCACGACCAAAAGCGGAACTACCCCTAGGTAAATCTGGGTCACCTTCCCAAAACAAACTCTCCCCTGAGATCTTTCCTTCCCTAACCAACTCTATACGTTCTTGTTGCAACTTGATTTTAGCACGCTCCATATCTTGTTTAAATGCCAATTCCTTTTCATATTTCACACGATCATGCTCTAGCTTCTCACGATCATGCTCTAGCTTCTCACGATCATGCTCTAGCTGTAACAAAAGCAGTTCTTTCTGCTGTTCAAAAAGAAGGCTACTAGGACTAACCGATGGAATGGCCATTGTAACGTTATGGGGAGACAACAAATCCTCAGCAGAGGCTGGCCCGGTGGTAACTTCAAGAATACCAATCTCCATCAGATTGGCTTTCAATATCAACCTAATAGAATTCTTTAGACGTTTATCACTAATCTCAACCTTGTAGTGTTCCGCGACCTTCAACAGCTGTTCTTTAGTACCTAAATCTAACAATTCCTCTGATGGAGAGCGAATGAACTTATCTACATAAGACGCCATAATCACACAAAAAACAATTCTCGCTCTTCCCTTCTGCTGAGCACACCAGAACACAACCCGAGAATTGACAATCACCCTGAGCACCACAGAAGAGAGATGAGATATGGAGCTTCCCCAAAACCTACAATAACTCAACCCTAGTCTTCGTGCAGATTTGCGGTGGGAATTTACGCACTGTAGCCCGCTGGCAAGGAAATAGAACTCCCCAGCATGCTGGCAAATTCCACCAAGCCACGGATGTGCCCCGAGACAACTGCTCAGTCCACAGACACCACACAAAAATAACAAACATTAACCATGCCCAACATATTCCAAAAAATGAAACACGTCGCTAAACCTATCAGGGGAAAAAGGCTATAGCTCCGGGTAGCAAGTTCCACTACCCTACCCAAATCTCCCACCGAGGTACACAGCAGATTACTCACTTCAGACTGACGTCCCAACAGAAAGTAGAACAAGAGTTCAGGCTAGGCAGGGCCTGGAAACTAACCATTATACTCTCTCCAACGCAGCACACAAACCAAACAACAAAGGCAACCAATACTGGGCCGATCACACTCAAACACAATATTCAATCCAAACACGTACCTCCACGGTCTCCCAAACCAATAGTTCAAAGATCCCGGATGAGCCCCCACTTGTCACGAACCGGCTCAAAGCCCGTAACAAAGGGAGACAACGTGGAGATAAGGAGTAGCAAAATCTATATTTATTAAATAAGTACCTAAGTGTAATATACAATGGTGTGTGTAATCAGTAATCAGTAGTGTAAGTGAGTGTTTTGCATGCATGAATGTGATAATGCAGGGTGATGAAAGGTGCCAAAGCAAACAAACAAACAGCCACCAAGAACCACAACACAATCTACAACGGGTGTCTGCATGGAGAGAGTCTCCTCCATGAATGTTGAAGAGGTCTATTTATCCTGGGAGACACCTGGCCCAGGTGTTTCCCATGTAGCTGACGACCCTCTCAACTCCGCCCACCGGCATCCTAATAAGAAAACAAGAACAAAGACAGAATACGGCAGACAGAGTGGGAGGGTCGTCACAGTATGGTATGTGTAGAGTGTGTGTGTGTGGTATGTGTAGGGTGTGTGTGTATGGTATGTGTAGAGTGTGTGTGTGTGTGGTATGTGTAGAGTGTGTGTGTATGGTATGTGTAGAGTGTGTGTGTGTGGTATGTGTAGAGTGTGTGTGTGTGTATGGTATGTGTAGAGTGTGTGTGTATGGTATGTGTAGAGTGTGTGTGTATGGTATGTGTAGAGTGTGTGTGTATGGTATGTGTAGAGTGTGTGTGTATGGTATGTGTAGAGTGTGTGTGTATGGTATGTGTAGAGTGTGTGTGTATGGTATGTGTAGGTAGTGTGTGTGTATGGTATGTGTAGAGTGTGTGTGTATGGTATGTGTAGAGTGTGTGTGTATGGTATGTGTATGTGTATGGTGTGTGTAGAGTGTGTATGGTATGTGTAGAGTGTGTGTGTATGGTATGTGTAGAGTGTGTGTGTAGTGTGTGTGTATGGTATGTGTAGAGTGTGTGTGTATGGTATGTGTAGAGTGTGTGTGTATGGTATGTGTAGGGTGTGTGTGTATGGTATGTGTAGAGTGTGTGTGTATGGTATGTGTAGGGTGTGTGTGTATGGTATGTGTAGAGTGTGTGTGTATGGTATGTGTAGAGTGTGTGTGTATGGTATGTGTAGAGTGTGTGTGTATGGTATGTGTAGAGTGTGTGTGTGGTATGTGTAGAGTGTGTGTGTATGGTATGTGTAGAGTGTGTGTGTATGGTATGTGTAGAGTGTGTGTGTATGGTATGTGTATGAGTGTGTGTGTATGGTATGTGTAGAGTGTGTGTGTATGGTATGTGTAGAGTGTGTGTGTATGGTATGTGTAGAGTGTGTGTGGTATGTGTAGAGTGTGTGTATGGTATGTGTAGAGTGTGTGTGTATGGTATGTGTAGAGTGTGTGTGTGTGTATGTATGGTAGTATGTGTAGAGTGTGTGTGTATGGTATGTGTAGAGTGTGTGTGTATGGTATGTGTAGGGTGTGTGTAGAGTGTATGGTATGTGTAGAGTGTGTGTGTATGGTATGTGTAGAGTGTGTGTGTATGGTATGTGTAGAGTGTGTGTGTATGGTATGTGTAGAGTGTGTGTGTATGGTATGTGTAGAGTGTGTGTGTATGGTATGTGTAGAGTGTGTGTGTATGGTATGTGTAGAGTGTGTGTGTATGGTATGTGTAGAGTGTGTGTGTATGGTATGTGTAGAGTGTGTGTGTATGGTATGTGTAGAGTGTGTGTGTATGGTATGTGTAGAGTGTGTGTGTATGGTATGTGTAGAGTGTGTGTGTGTGGTATGTGTAGAGTGTGTGTGTATGTATGTGTGTGTATGGTATGTGTATGGTATGTGTAGAGTGTGTGTGTATGGTATGTGTAGAGTGTGTGTATGGTATGTGTAGAGTGTGTGTGTATGGTATGTGTAGAGTGTGTGTGTATGGTATGTGTAGAGTGTGTGTATGGTATGTGTAGAGTGTGTGTGTATGGTATGTGTAGAGTGTGTGTGTATGGTATGTGTAGAGTGTGTGTGTGTGTGTATGGTATGTGTAGAGTGTGTGTGTGTATGGTATGTGAGGGTGTGTGTGTGTGTGTGTATGGTATGTGAGGGTGTGTGTGTGTGTGTGTATGGTATGTGAGGGTGTGTGTGTGTGTATGGTATGTGAGGGTGTGTGTGTGTGTATGGTATGTGAGGGTGTGTGTGTGTGTATGGTATGTGAGGGTGTGTGTGTGTGTGTGTATGGTATGTGAGTGTGTGTGTGTGTGTGTATGGTATGTGAGTGTGTGTGTGTGTGTGTGTGTGTCTGGTATGTGAGGGTGTGTGTGTGTGTGTATGGTATGTGAGGGTGTGTGTGTCTGTGTGTATGGTATGTGAGGGTGTGTGTGTGTGTGTATGGTATGTGAGGGTGTGTGTCTGTGTGTATGGTATGTGAGGGTGTGTGTGTGTGTGTGTGTGTGTGTGTGTGTGTGTGTGTGTGTGTGTGTGTGTGTGTGTGTGTGTGTGTGTGTGTGTGTGTGTGTGTGTGTGTGTGTGTGTGTGTGTATGGTATGTGAGGGTGTGTGTGTGTGTGTATGGTATGTGAGGGTGTGTGTGTAGGGATGGTTTGGGGGCAGGACTGTTTCCCATCTTGCTGAGAGGGAGATCACATTCTTCTGTTGATGAAGAGACCCAGGTCTTTGTTTAGGACTTATTAATGTAATATTTGATCAATAAATGGTTTGATGGTTTGCAATGTATACATTTGATCATCTGGTTTCTATTGGCAAAATATTTGAGTATCGTGAACACACACACACACACACACACACACACACACACACACACACACACACACACACACACACACACACACTATGGGCATGCCCCCAGACAGGGCAGCAGGTGCAGTAAAAGGATCAGACAGAGACTTCATGGATTTAGTATAAAATATTTAAAATATTTTACAAGTCATCGTAAAAATCTCGACACTCAAAAGCAAAAAGCTATTTAATACAACAGAACCTTGAATCAAGTCCGTTCATTTCAACAACAGAAAAAAAAATGTTTTTTAAAAGACTTACGAAGACATTTCATATTTTCAAAAAGTTCAAAAGTTTTTAAATGTTTGTATTAAAATCGGTATTAAAACAGTATTAAAACAGTATTAAAACAGTCTTGCATGCAAGTGTTGACAGATATGAAACACATTCTATGTGTAAAGTGGAAGCATTTGCTCGTCCAATACGGTCTGGTGAATCAACGGTGTGTCAAAATGTCACAGTCAATATGTACAAGGAGACAGTAGTAGTTTTAAAAAATCATAGAATACAGAACACTAGAATCCATCATCGGGAACCTTTAGAACCTCCGGAATCATACAGTATTATTAATTACACAGTAAACTGGCACTACAACACCCACCGTTTCCATTGGTTCAGAAAGCATAGAATCATACAGTATTATTAATTACACAGTAAACTGGCACTACAACACCCATCGTTTCCATTGGTTCAGAAAGCACTTTGGCAATACAGTCGTTTACGGCAGGCAGAACACACACATAGCAATATTGCACAAACTACAGTCAGTATCACTTAAAGACGATATGAAATGTATCACTTTTACGTGCCGTGATAGTGGAAGGTCTACCCTCCTCTTCCTCCTCCTGTTTCAGTCTGAGGCAGGGCAGGGTTACAACACTCAGCACTTTGACACTTCTATATAACTTGTCTGTCTCAACAGGTAGATCTGCTAACAAGAGTCCCTAATGGTATCCTACACATTCTACAGTCCATAGGGTTCTGGTTAAAAGCAGTGTGCTATGTAGGGAATAGAATAGTATTCGGGAGGCACCCTAAGGAATGGATCGTCTAATAGTTAAACTGTCATATAGAATGATGTATATTTCCACTGTCGTATAGAAGCTGATTGTATAACAGGTTGGCAGTTGGGCTCAGAACACAACCCTATAGGGAAGTCAGAGCGGTATGGAAGGTTATGTGACTGGCTAAGAAACAATCTAAATCTCTAGGATTCTGCAGTGTTGGGTTCCAGTGGAACACAATTCACCGTGGAAACCGTAGAATTAGAACGCGTTCTAATTCTGCGGTAGAACCCACGGTTGATGGTCAGGTTCCGTTGGAATAAAACCCTAAGCGGAAAATTCCACATAACTAATCGACTGATCTTAACCACAGATCACAGAATTGGTTTGAATGAATGTGACAGCAGAAAGGTGAGACTGACAGGCAGCTGTTGGTATTGGTTGACTAGAACTATGTGGCTTAACGTACACAACCACAGTAATATCAAGCTGAAGGAACTTCCCAGAACAATGACACAACAGTCTTCCAGGGAAATCAGCCCCTGACGTCGTTGTAGGTTTGGTTTACAATAGTTAGATAATACAGCCATTTCCACTGTAAAAACCTCACCTTAATTTCCCTGAATGTGTGTGTGTGTGTGTGTGTGTGTGTGTGTGTGTGTGTGTGTGTGTGTGTGTGTGTGTGTGTGTGTGTGTGTGTGTGTGTGTGTGTGTGTGTGTGTGTGTGTG
>NC_060192.1:39556648-39634148 GCF_021184085.1 Oncorhynchus gorbuscha | reverse complement strand
CCGAGTGATACTAAGGACTAACTAAATGCTAACGAGCGCATTGCAAACATTTTGTACAGTTTCTGACCTAAACTGTACAAGTTAAAATGCTACTCACAGTTTGCTGCACGCACAAAACTAATATTAGCCAGCAAGGCTCTTGATCTAGGAGGGGATTCTCTACTGTTACCAAGCGAATTCTTGATTTTTAGAAGAAGCTAACCACTTAGCTAGATAGGCTAACTAGCAACTACGTTAGCACACCAAACATACAACTACAGGGTATTTAGCACATTTTAGATAGTTAACTTAATAGTTATAAGACATATCTAGCTGGCCAACATTTAGTTGTTAATTAGATCACCTGCCGCACGCTACACAACAGTGAATGACTCTCGAGGCTACGGTCTCTCGTCGTTGTGTGCTTGTAAACAAACACCAAACACATTTTTTTTATCAACTAACATATTTCCCAAGTTGACTACAGCTATTTACTTTTTTTAAAAGTAGATACAGATATTCAAATGTATATAAAAAAATATATTTTTAAAAACTTAAAAGAAATAGGTTCAACGGTGGCGACAGTATTGAAAAACAATCCCGTGGCTCCCCAAATATCCCAGTATACACAGTATATACGGTATAATGCCGAAACATAGAGACATCTGCCATTGTTGTTGAGAGTAATCAGCTCTCCAGATAACACAAAAGTGTGGAAGGATTTCTGTTGAGAGGACAGACATGGAATAGAGTGGTGTGTGTGTGTGTGTGTGTGTGTGTGTGTGTGTGTGTGTGTGTGTGTGTGTGTGTGTGTGTGTGTGTGTGTGTGTGTGTGTGTGTGTGTGTGTGTGTGTGTGTGTGTGTGTGTGTGTGTGTGTGTGTGTGTGTGTGTGTGTGTGTGTGTGTGTGCTCTCACCATTCCTGTGCTTCTTCTCCTTGCTCGGGCCCTTGCTGACGGCCAGGTAGACGGGAGTCTGTTTAGGAGGGATGGTGACCTTCTCTACGTGTTTCCTCCACTGGGTCTGGAAGTATTCATTCTTCTCTGTCTTCTTCTCCTTCTCCTGGTACACCTTCTCCTGGAGGACAGAGACGTTATTACAACGTTATTCCCAGAGATATTCAAGTATTCTATTCTTCTCCTGGAGGACAGAGACGTTATTACAACGTTATTCCCAGAGATATTCAAGTATTCTATTCTTCTCCTGGAGGACAGAGACGTTACCACTATAATGCAGTGTAATGTAGGGTGTCTATAATATATTGTACTCCAGGTGTTGCTTACCCTAACCTAGCCTGTACTCCAGGTGTTGTTTACCCTAACCTAGCCTGTACTCCAGGTGTTGTTTAACCTAGCCTGTACTCCAGGTGTTGTTTACCCTAGCCTGTACTCCAGGTGTTGTTTACCCTAGCCTGTACTCCAGGTGTTGTTTACCCTAGCCTGTACTCCAGGTGTTGTTTACCCTAGCCTGTACTCCAGGTGTTGTTTACCCTAGCCTGTACTCCAGGTGTTGTTTACCCTAGCCTGTACTCCAGGTGTTGTGTGCTAAAGTGTGTTATTCTAAAGTGTAGTGTTTCCTAACCTACCCTGTACTCCTTGGAGAGCCTCTTCATCTTGTTGTTGAGCAGGAAGTAGACAGCCAGGGTGTGACAGGCTCTGTTGGTGAGCACGGCACTCAGCACCTCGCTGTGTTTGTAGCCCATCCTCTCTGTCATATGCAGTAATACCATGTGGTTGATCTCCTCAATGTGGATCCTAGAGAGACAGAGAGAGACGTTAGCCATCAGACCTGTGTCTGTGTTGCCGTGTGTGTGTGTGTGTGGGTGTGTGTGTGGACCTGTTGAGGTAGGGTGCTCCAGTGTTAGCGATAGCCAGTTGACCTGTGTGTTTACCTGTTGAGGTAGGGTGCTCCAGTGTTAGCGTTAGCGTTAGCCAGTTGACCTGTGTGTGTACCTGTTGAGGTAGGGTGCTCCAGTGTTAGCGTTAGCCTGTTGACCTGTGTGTGTACCTGTTGAGGTAGGGTGCTCCAGTGTTAGCCTGTTGACCTGTGTGTGTACCTGTTGAGGTAGGGTGCTCCAGTGTTAGCGTTAGCATTAGCCTGTTGACCTGTGTGTGTACCTGTTGAGGTACGGTGCTCCAGTGTTAGCGTTAGCCTGTTGACCTGTGTGTGTACCTGTTGAGGTACGGTGCTCCAGTGTTAGCGTTAGCCTGTTGACCTGTGTGTGTACCTGTTGAGGTAGGGTGCTCCAGTGTTAGCGTTAGCGTTAGCCTGTTGACCTGTGTGTGTACCTGTTGAGGTAGGGTGCTCCAGTGTTAGCGTTAGCGTTAGCCTGTTGACCTGTGTGTTTACCTGTTGAGGTAGGGTGCTCCAGTGTTAGCGTTAGCCAGTTGTAGCCAGGAGTCAACCATGACCTGGTGGATGTTGGGTCTCTTAGCTGGATCTGGTTCTAACAGCTTCTTCAACAGACAGATGGCCGCTGTGGAGAGAGAGGAGGGGGAGAGAGAGAGAGAGAGAGAGAGAGAGAGAGAGAGAGAGAGAGAGAGAGAGAGAGAGAGAGAGAGAGAGAGAGAGAGAGAGAGAGATGGGGAGAGGAGGGCAGAGGGGGAGTGAGGGAGAGAGAGAGAGACAGACAGAGGGAGAGAGAGAGAAAGAGAGAGAAAGGGGGGGAGGAGAGGGAGAACTGGTTAAAATATTTACTATGATGTAAAATACTAACTAATCCAGACAGAGCGTATCAGGGTGGGGTCAATTCCAATCAATTCATAAAGTAAACCAAATTCAAAATTCCCATTCAAAATGAAAAGCATTGGGGACAATTGGAATTACAGTGTAACTTGCCCAAATAATTTTAAATGGAAGTGGACCCGGCCAAACCCAGTGTCTGTGTCAGTGTTCAGAATTCCATTGGCAACATTCTCAGTGAGGTTCAATGACACATATGTCTGTCTGACCCTTGTGCTTTTCTGTTGACTGTTGATTCATAGTTTCCTGTTAGTCCTAACTGTGTCTCAGCTGATGGATTCCTCACGGAAGTCCCTCTCAGACACAGGGCTATTTACAGAATAACAACTTTCTCTCTCTCTCTCTCTCTCTCTCTCTCTCTCTCTCTCTCTCTCTCTCTCTCTCTCTCTCTCTCTCTCTCTCTCTCTCTCTCTCTCTCTCTCTCTCTCTCTCTCTCTCTCTCTCTCTCTCTCTCTCTCTCTCTCTCTCTCTCTCTCTCTCTCTCTCTCTCTCTCTCTCTCTCTCTCTCTCTCTCTCTCTCTCTCTCTCCTTAGGAAACGAGGGAATAATGTCTGTCTGTCTGGAATCTTAGGGCCTCCTCTCCTCCCCTCCTCCCCCCCCTCTCCTCTCCTCTCCCCCCCTCCCCTCCCCCTCTCCACTCCCCTCCCCCTCTCCTGTCCTCTCCTCTCCACTCCCCTCCCCTCCTCCCTCCCCTCCCCCCCCCTCCCCCCCCTCTCCTCTCATCTCCTCCCCTCCCCCTCTCCTCTCCCCTCCTCTCCTCTCCTCACATAAGAAGATGAATGAGAAGACAGCTCTGTGTCACCAGCATGGATTAATAATTGCTTACATAACTCTGTCTCCTGACTCTGTCTAAACTCACACACTTTGCATCATCAAGAGGTGTGTGTGTGAGCGTGTGTGTGTGTGTGTGTGTGTGTGTGTGTGTGTGTGTGTGTGTGTGTGTGTGTGTGTGTGTGTGTGTGTGTGTGTGTGTGTGTGTGTGTGTGTGTGTGTGTGTGTGTGTGTGTGTGTGTGTGTGTGTGTGTGTGTGTTGACTGGAATCAGATGGGGTTGGTTGGTTTAGCAGCATCTCAAGTCTTCTCCCACTGGGCACAGAAATCATTTCAACGTCTAGATTTGATTTACATTTGGTTGAGTTTGGTCAACTAACCGTGGATTCAACGTGAAATCAACCACAAAAGGTAAAAAATAAAAATAAAATTTAAAAAACGACTTTTTGTAAATTCAAATTGTGGGATTGTTGTTCCCTTGCCAGGAACGAGGAAGAGCTAGAGGAAGGGAACCAGAGGGGGTGAAACGTTACAGTACCCTGTCACCCCCCCCCCTCCAAACCTCTAATTAAAATTGACACAACAGCCAATCGTATGAGTTATGAGTGACAGCAGGAGCTACAGAGAACCAGTTGGTCCTGCCAGATGCGCTTGGCTTGGCATTCCACTAGCACCTGAGATAGATCTTCACACACACACACACACACACACACACACACACACACACACACACACACACACACACACACACACACACACACACACACACACACACACACACACACACACACACACACACACACACACACACACACACACACACACCTCTATTATAAAAGAGAGTAATCAAGGCGTCAATGAATGTTGAGACACGCTACCATCCGTGTCACTGTGTGGATCGACCTGACCTCAGAGGAATGAGCTGTTAAATGTCAAGAGTAATGTTAGCGATGGCTTGAGGGTTTAGAAAACACTCCGTGATCTAATAAGGAGTTGTGATGAGGTCGTCCGAAAAGGTCCAGTACAAAGATGAGTTGTTAAAATGACAACGCGAGGTTGAAGAAGTATAACATGAACTACACACACGTAAAACAGGTCCTTGTGTGGGGGGGGGGGGGGGTCATTGATAATACACGGCATGTCGTTTCCATTCACCCGTCAATATGAGTACACTCTCTGGCCTAGCATGAATATATCACCCCCCCCACTCACACCCGTAGAGGAAGAAAGAGCAGCATGAGGAATCAGTCCATCTGTATGAGAGAAATGGTGGAAGGAAACACTGCCCTGTCATCCGTTTCACCTCAATCTGATTTGCCGTCCGCTTCCGGAGGAAATTCCAGACGCATTAATTAATTAATTAATGTATTTATTTTTCATCGATACGATTACCAGGACGTCAGGAACTGACTGGAATATTTACTGACCGAACAATTTAACACGCTAATATAATATTAAGATAAAATACAGAGGCTGTCCTTAACTTACATGAAACCCGGGGGGGGGGTGCTGCTAGTTACAGTCTAATTCACCCGACACCCCTCATAGCCTGGTTCCTCTCTAGGTTTCTTCCTGAGTTCCGGCCTTTCTAGGAAGTTTTTCCTAGCCGCCGTGCTTCTACACCTGCATTGCTTGCTGTTTTGGGGTTTTAGGCTGGGTTTCTGTACAGCACTTTGAGATATCAGCTGATGTAAGAAGGGCTTTATAAATACATTTGATTTGATCTGAGAGAGAGAGAGAATGAAAGAGAGAAGAGGAGGAAGCAGACTGTCTCTGTATCACCCTCTAGTTAACTCTATGTGACTATAGAACATGGTCTGATTGGATTTCATTACCTAACATGAATGTCTTGACTTTTAGACTCCTCTTCTAGTGTTACCTGTAGTCTATCTACATAGGTCATCTTTCCCCATAACCCCTCGGGTACATATCGTACCTGGACACACCTTCACACTGGGTACATATCGTACCTGGGTACATATCGTATCTCCACGCCATCACACTGGGTACATATCGTACCTGAACACACCTTCACACTGGGTACATATCGTACCTGAACACACCTTCACACTGGGTACATATCGTACCTGGACACACCTTCACACTGGGTACATATCATACCTCACCACACCTTCACACTGGGTACATATCGTACCTGGACACACCTTCACACTGGGTACATATCGTACCTGGACACACCTTCACACTGGGTACATATCGTACCTCATCACACCTTCACACTGGGTACATATCGTACCTGAACACACCTTCACACTGGGTACATATCGTACCTCACCACACCTTCACACTGGGTACATATCGTACCTCACCACACCTTCACACTGGGTACATATCGTACCTGAACACACCTTCACACTGGGTACATATCGTACCTGACACACCTTCACACTGGGTACATATCGTACCTGACCACACCTTCACACTGGGTACATATCGTACCTGGACACACCTTCACACTGGGTACATATCGTACCTGAACACACCTTCACACTGGGTACATATCGTACCTCCACACCTTCACACTGGGTACATATCGTACCTGACCACACCTTCACACTGGGTACATATCGTACCTGGACACACCTTCACACTGGGTACATATCGTACCTGGACACACCTTCACACTGGGTACATGCAGTTCTCTACCCTCACAAACATGTGTGCGTGTGCGTGACCACACCTTCACACTGGGTACATATGTACACCTTCACACTGGGTACATATCGTGTGACCACACCTTCACACTGGGTACATATGTGTGTGTACACACCTTCACACTGGGTACATATCGTACCTCCACACCTTCACACTGGGTACATGCAGTTCTCTACCCTCACAAACATGTGTGCGTGTGCGTGTGTGTGTGTGTGTATATACGTGTGTGTGTGTGTGTGTTTCTGTATGTGTGTGTATATACGTGTGTGTGTGTGTTTCTGTATGTGTGTGTATATACGTGTGTGTGTGTGTGTGTGTGTTTCTGTATGTGTGTGTATATACGTGTGTGTGTGTGTGTGTTTCTGTATGTGTGTGTTTCTGTATGTGTGTGTATATACGTGTGTGTGTGTGTGTGTGTGTGTGTGTGTGTGCGTGTGTGTGTGTTTCTGTATGTGTGTGTATATACGTGTGTGTGTGTGTGTTTCTGTATGTGTGTGTATATACGTGTGTGTGTGTGTGTGTGTGTGTATATACGTGTGTGTGTGTGTGTGTGTTTCTGTATGTGTGTGTATATACGTGTGTGTGTGTGTGTGTTTCTGTATGTGTGTGTATATACGTGTGTGTGTGTGTGTGTTTCTGTATGTGTGTGTATATACGTGTGTGTGTGTGTGTGTGTGTGTGTGTGTGTGTGTGTGTGTGTGTGTGTGTGTGTTTCTGTGTGTGTGTGTGTGTGTGTGTGTGTTTCTGTGTGTGTGTATATACGTGTGTGTGTGTGTGTGTTTCTGTATGTGTGTGTATATACGTGTGTGTGTGTGTGTGTGTGTGTGTGTGTGTGTGTGTGTGTGTGTGTGTGTGTGTGTGTGTGTGTGTGTGTGTGTGTGTGTGTGTGTGTGTGTGTGTGTGTGTGTGTGTGTGTGTGTGTGTGTGTGTGTGTGTGTGTGTGTATATACGTGTGTGTGTGTGTGTTTCTGTATGTGTGTGTATATCCGTGTGTGTGTACCTGTAGAGAGAGAGGGCGGTAGAGGGTTCATATCCTTGTCCACCATCTTCTGGTGCAGAGCTCTGAGACTGAAGGGCTCCACGGTGAAGGGAAGGCTGCCGGTCAGCATGGCGTACATGTTCACTCCTCTGTCAGGGAGACAAGGAGACAAGGTAAGGGGACAACACGCACAGGGACGTTACCCACCCCTGTACAACAGTCAACACTCCTCTGTCATGGAAACAGGGACGTTACCCAGCCCTGTACAACACTCCACTGTCATGGAAACAGGGACGTTACCCAGCCCTGTACAACACTCCACTGTCATGGAAACAGGGACGTTACCCAGCCCTGTACAACACTCCACTGTCATGGAAACAGGGACGTTACCCAGCCCTGTACAACACTCCACTGTCATGGAAACAGGGACGTTACCCAGCCCTGTACAACACTCACCACTCCACTGTCATGGAAACAGGGACGTTACCCAGCCCTGTACAACACTCACCACTCCACTGTCATGGAAACAGGGACGTTACCCACCCCTGTACAACACTCACCACTCCTCTGTCATGGAAACAGGTACGTTACACACCCCTGTACAACACTCACCACTCCACTGTCATGGAAACAGGGACGTTACCCACCCCTGTACAACACTCACCACTCCACTGTCATGGAAACAGGGACGTTACCCACCCCTGTACAACACTCACCACTCCACTGTCATGGAAACAGGGACGTTACCCACCCCTGTACAACACTCACCACTCCACTGTCATGGAAACAGGGACGTTACCCACCCCTGTACAACACTCACCACTCCACTGTCATGGAAACAGGGACGTTACCCACCCCTGTACAACACTCACCACTCCACTGTCATGGAAACAGGGACGTTACCCACCCCTGTACAACACTCACCACTCCACTGTCATGGAAACAGGGACGTTACCCACCCCTGTACAACATTCACCACTCCACTGTCATGGAAACAGGGACGTTACCCACCCCTGTACAACACTCACCACTCCACTGTCATGGAAACAGGGACGTTACACAGCCCTGTACAACACTCCACTGTCATGGAAACAGGGACGTTACCCAGCCCTGTACAACACTCCACTGTCATGGAAACAGGGACGTTACACAGCCCTGTACAACACTCCACTGTCATGGAAACAGGGACGTTACACAGCCCTGTACAACACTCCACTGTCATGGAAACAGGGACGTTACCCACCCCTGTACAACACTCCACTGTCATGGAAACAGGGACGTTACCCACCCCTGTACAACACTCCACTGTCATGGAAACAGGGACGTTACCCACCCCTGTACAACACTCCACTGTCATGGAAACAGGGACGTTACCCACCCCTGTACAACACTCCACTGTCATGGAAACAGGGACGTTACCCACCCCTGTACAACACTCCACTGTCATGGAAACAGGGACGTTACCCACGGTCTGTACAACACTCCACTGTCATGGAAACAGGGACGTTACCCACCCTGTACAACACTCCACTGTCATGGAAACAGGGACGTTACCCAGCCCTGTACAACACTCCACTGTCATGGAAACAGGGACGTTACCCAGCCCTGTACAACACTCCACTGTCATGGAAACAGGGACGTTACCCAGCCCTGTACAACACTCCACTGTCATGGAAACAGGGACGTTACCCAGCCCTGTACAACACTCCACTGTCATGGAAACAGGGACGTTACCCAGCCCTGTACAACAACACTCCACTGTCATGGAAACAGGGACGTTACCCAGCCCTGTACAACACTCACCACTCCACTGTCATGGAAACAGGGACGTTACCCAGCCCTGTACAACACTCACCACTCCACTGTCATGGAAACAGGGACGTTACCCAGCCCTGTACAACACTCACCACTCCACTGTCATGGAAACAGGGACGTTACCCAGCCCTGTACAACACTCACCACTCCACTGTCATGGAAACAGGGACGTTACCCACCCCTGTACAACACTCACCACTCCACTGTCATGGAAACAGGGACGTTACCCACCCCTGTACAACACTCACCACTCCACTGTCATGGAAACAGGGACGTTACCCAGCCCTGTACAACACTCACCACTCCACTGTCATGGAAACAGGGACGTTACCCACCCCTGTACAACACTCACCACTCCACTGTCATGGAAACAGGGACGTTACCCAGCCCTGTACAACACTCCACTGTCATGGAAACAGGGACGTTACCCACCCCTGTACAACACTCACCACTCCACTGTCATGGAAACAGGGACATTACCCACCCCTGTACAACACTCACCACTCCACTGTCATGGAAACAGGGACGTTACCCACCCCTGTACAACACTCACCACTCCACTGTCATGGAAACAGGGACGTTACCCACCCCTGTACAACACTCACCACTCCACTGTCATGGAAACAGGGACGTTACCCACCCCTGTACAACACTCACCACTCCACTGTCATGGAAACAGGGACATTACCCACCCCTGTACAACACTCACCACTCCACTGTCATGGAAACAGGGACGTTACCCAGCCCTGTACAACACTCACCACTCCACTGTCATGGAAACAGGGACGTTACACACCCCTGTACAACACTCACCACTCCACTGTCATGGAAACAGGGACGTTACACACCCCTGTACAACACTCACCACTCCACTGTCATGGAAACAGGGACGTTACCCACCCCTGTACAACACTCCACTGTCATGGAAACAGGGACACACGGTCTGCTAGACAATAATACCTGACTATTAATTATCATAGGCAACTTGTTGAGAAGTGATCTGGTAGTTTGTACAGAGGTCTTTACAGCAACATGTATGTTGTAAACTGTTGTGTATTCAACATGTATGTTGTAAACTGTTGTGTTTGAAACATATATGTTGTAAACTGTTGTGTTTGAAACATGTATGTTGTAAACTGTTGTGTTTGAAACATGTATGTTGTAAACTGTTGTGTTTGAAACATGTATGTTGTAAACTGTTGTGTATTCAACATGTATGTTGTAAACTGTTGTGTATTCAACATGTATGTTGTAAACTGTTGTGTATTCAACATGTATGTTGTAAACTGTTGTGTATTCAACATGTATGTTGTAAACTGTTGTGTATTCAAACATGTATGTTGTAAACTGTTGTGTTTGAAACATTCTGTTGTGTTTGAAACATGTATGTTGTAAACTGTTGTGTTTCAACATGTATGTTGTAAACTGTTGTGTATGCAACATGTATGTTGTAAACTGTGTAAACATGTCTGTTGTGTATTCAACATGTATGTTGTAAACTGTTGTGTATGAAAACATGTATGTTGTAAACTGTTGTGTTTCAAACATGTATGTTGTAAACTGTTGTGTTTGAAACATGTATGTTGTAAACTGTTGTGTATGCAACATGTATGTTGTAAACTGTTGTGTATTCAACATGTATGTTGTAAACTGTTGTGTATTCAACATGTATGTTGTAAACTGTTGTTGTTTGAAACATGTATGTTGTAAACTGTTGTGTTTGAAACATGTATGTTGTAAACTGTTGTGTATTCAACATGTATGTTGTAAACTGTTGTGTTTGAAACATGTATGTTGTAAACTGTTGTGTTTGAAACATGTATGTTGTAAACTGTTGTGTAAACTGTTGTAAACTGTTGTGTTTGCAACATGTATGTTGTAAACTGTTGTGTTTGAAACATGTATGTTGTAAACTGTTGTGTTTGAAACATGTATGTTGTAAACTGTTGTGTTTGAAACATGTATGTTGTAAACTGTTGTGTTTGAAACATGTATGTTGTAAACTGTTGTGTTTGAAACATGTATGTTGTAAACTGTTGTGTATGCAACATGTATGTTGTAAACTGTTGTGTATTCAACATGTATGTTGTAAACTGTTGTGTATTCAACATGTATGTTGTAAACTGTTGTGTATTCAACATGTATGTTGTAAACTGTTGTGTTTGAAACATGTATGTTGTAAACTGTTGTGTATTCAACATGTATGTTGTAAACTGTTGTGTATTCAACATGTATGTTGTAAACTGTTGTGTATTCAACATGTATGTTGTAAACTGTTGTGTATTCAACATGTATGTTGTAAACTGTTGTGTATTCAACATGTATGTTGTAAACTGTTGTGTTTGAAACATGTATGTTGTAAACTGTTGTGTTTGAAACATGTATGTTGTAAACTGTTGTGTATGCAACATGTATGTTGTAAACTGTTGTGTTTGAAACATGTATGTTGTAAACTGTTGTGTTTGAAACATGTATGTTGTAAACTGTTGTGTTTGAAACATGTATGTTGTAAACTGTTGTGTTTGAAACATGTATGTTGTAAACTGTTGTGTATTCAACATGTATGTTGTAAACTGTTGTGTATTCAACATGTATGTTGTAAACTGTTGTGTATTCAACATGTATGTTGTAAACTGTTGTGTATTCAACATGTATGTTGTAAACTGTTGTGTATGCAACATGTATGTTGTAAACTGTTGTGTTTGAAACATGTATGTTGTAAACTGTTGTGTATTCAACATGTATGTTGTAAACTGTTGTGTTTGAAACATGTATGTTGTAAACTGTTGTGTTTGAAACATGTATGTTGTAAACTGTTGTGTATGCAACATGTATGTTGTAAACTGTTGTGTTTGAAACATGTATGTTGTAAACTGTTGTGTTTGAAACATGTAAACTGTTGTTTGAAACTGTATGTTGTTTTGTGTTTGAAACATGTATGTTGTAAACTGTTGTGTTTGAAACATGTATGTTGTAAACTGTTGTGTTTGAAACATGTATGTTGTAAACTGTTGTGTTTGAAACATGTATGTTGTAAACTGTTGTGTTTGAAACATGTATGTTGTAAACTGTTGTGTTTGAAACATGTATGTTGTAAACTGTTGTGTTTGAAACATGTATGTTGTAAACTGTTGTGTTTGAAACATGTATGTAAACTGTTGTAAACATGTATGTTGTAAACTGTTGTGTTTGAAACATGTATGTTGTAAACTGTTGTGTTTGAAACATGTATGTTGTAAACTGTTGTGTATGCAACATGTATGTTGTAAACTGTTGTGTTTGAAACATGTATGTTGTAAACTGTTGTGTTTGAAACATGTATGTTGTAAACTGTTGTGTTTGAAACATGTATGTTGTAAACTGTTGTGTTTGAAACATGTATGTTGTAAACTGTTGTGTATTCAACATGTATGTTGTAAACTGTTGTGTATTCAACATGTATGTTGTAAACTGTTGTGTATTCAACATGTATGTTGTAAACTGTTGTGTATTCAACATGTATGTTGTAAACTGTTGTGTATTCAACATGTATGTTGTAAACTGTTGTGTATGCAACATGTATGTTGTAAACTGTTGTGTTTGAAACATGTATGTTGTAAACTGTTGTGTTTGAAACATGTATGTTGTAAACTGTTGTGTATTCAACATGTATGTTGTAAACTGTTGTGTATGCAACATGTATGTTGTAAACTGTTGTGTTTGAAACATGTATGTTGTAAACTGTTGTGTTTGAAACATGTATGTTGTAAACTGTTGTGTATGCAACATGTATGTTGTAAACTGTTGTGTTTGAAACATGTATGTTGTAAACTGTTGTGTATTCAACATGTATGTTGTAAACTGTTGTGTATTCAACATGTATGTTGTAAACTGTTGTGTTTGAAACATGTATGTTGTAAACTGTTGTGTATGCAACATGTATGTTGTAAACTGTTGTGTTTGAAACATGTATGTTGTAAACTGTTGTGTTTGAAACATGTATGTTGTAAACTGTTGTGTATTCAACATGTATGTTGTAAACTGTTGTGTATTCAACATGTATGTTGTAAACTGTTGTGTATTCAACATGTATGTTGTAAACTGTTGTGTTTGAAACATGTATGTTGTAAACTGTTGTGTTTGAAACATGTATGTTGTAAACTGTTGTGTTTGAAACATGTATGTTGTAAACTGTTGTGTTTGAAACATGTATGTTGTAAACTGTTGTGTTTGAAACATGTATGTTGTAAACTGTTGTGTTTGAAACATGTATGTTGTAAACTGTTGTGTATTCAACATGTATGTTGTAAACTGTTGTGTATTCAACATGTATGTTGTAAACTGTTGTGTATGCAACATGTATGTTGTAAACTGTTGTGTATGAAACATGTATGTTGCAAACTGTTGTCACGCCCTGACCTTAGAGAGCCGTTTTATGTCTCTATTTGGTAAGGTCAGGGTGTGACTTGGAGTGGGCGTTCTATGTTGTCTACTTCGTTGTATTTGGCCGAGTGTGGTTCCCAATCAGAGGCAGCTGTTTATCGTTGTCTCTGATTGGGGATCATACTTAGGCAGCCCCTTTTCCCACTTTCTGTTGTGGGATCTTGTCTTTGTTTGTTGCATGGGTTGCACTCCTAAGCTTTTCGTTCGTTGAGATTGTTTTTTTGTTTTTTTTTGGTGAACATTTAATATATTAAAGAAAATGTACGCCTACCACTCTGCACCTTGGTCTCATTCGAACAAAGGACGTAACAACTGTTGTGTATGAAACCTTTTGGTTTTGTGATATGTGTACTCACATGGACCAGACATCCACCTTGGGGCCGTACTTCTTGCGGGACAGTAGTTCTGGAGCAGCGTAGGCTGGACTCCCACACTGCGTACTGAATGGATCTGAGTAACCCAGGATACCTGCACAGTTACTGAGACCAAAATCTACAGGAGAGGAAGGGACAGAAGGAGGGAGGGAGGGAGGGAGGGAGGGAGGGAAGAGGGGGATGGAGGGGGAGGAGAGGAGAGAGGGAGGGGGGTGGAGGGGGAGGAGAGGAGAGAGGGAGGGGGAGAGGGGATGGAGGGGGAGAGAGGGAGGGAAGAGAGGGGATGGAGGGGGAGGAGAGGAGAGAGGGAGGGGGAGAAGAGGAGAGAGGGAGGGGGAGAAGGAGGGAAGAGAGGGGATGGAGGGGGAGGAGAGGAGAGAGGGGAGAGAGGGGATGGAAGGGGAGGAGAGGAGGGGGATGGAGGGGAGGACAGGAGAGAGGGGAGAGAGGGATGGAGGGGGAGGAGAGGAGAGAGGGGAGAGAGGGGATGGAGGGGGAGGAGAGGAGAGAGGGGATCGAGGAACAAAAGAGAGGGAGGGGGAGAGAGGGGGGAAGAGAGGGAGGGAGGGGGGAGGAGAGAGGGGATTGAGGAATGAGCGAGAGAGGGAGGGAAGAGAGGGGAGGGGGAGGAAAGAGAGGGAGGAGAGAGAGGGGAAGGAGAGAGGGGGAGAGGGAGGAAAGAGAGAGGGAGGGGGGAGGAAAGAGAGGGAGGAGAGAGAGGGGAAGGAGAGAGGGGGAGAGGGAGGAAAGAGAGAGGGAGGGGGGAGGAAAGAGAGAGGGAGGGAAGAGAGAGAGACAGACACAGAGTGAGGTGGATGTGTGTGTTTTTACAACACTACCTGATTCAACAGTCCAATTCAAATCAAGAGGTTTTATTGTCATGGGAAACATATGTTAACATTGCCAAAGCAAGTGAAGTAGATAATAAATATAAGTGAAATAAACAATAGAAAAAGAAACACTAAACATTACACTCACAAAAATTCCCAAAGAATAAAGACATTTCCAATGTCATATTTTGTCTTTATACAGTGTTGTAATGATGTGCAAATGGTACAAAATGGAAAATAAATAAACATAAATATGGGTTGTATTTACAACAGTCTGCCTACCAGTCAGTTTTATAGTCTAATAAAGAATGACTTCCCTGAAACACCCTGCTACTCTGTTACCCTGAAACACCCTGCTACTCTGTTCTCCTGAAACACCCTGCTACTCTGTTCTCCTGAAACACCCAGCTACTCTGTTCTCCTGAAACACCCTGCTACTCTGTTCTCCTGAAACACCCTGCTACTCTGTTCTCCTGAAACACCCTGCCACTCTGTTCTCCTGAAACATCCTGAAACACCCTGCCACTCTGTTCTCCTGAAACACCCTGCTACCCTGTTCTCCTGAAACACCCTGCTACCCTGTTCTCCTGAAACACCCTGCTACCCTGTTCTCCTGAAACATCCTGAAACACCCTGCCACTCTGTTCTTCTGAAACACCCTGCTACCCTGTTCTCCTGAAACACCCTGCTACCCTGTTCTCCTGAAACACCCTGCTACCCTGCTACTCAGCTCTGTTCTCCTCCTAGCTACTGTTGACTCTTTTTGGTTAGTTAAATCTTTATCTCTTTCTGATGTGGGAATTTACCTTTTGCAGCTGACGTTCTTTTAGATTAGAAAATACACTGTTCACCTGAAACACCCTGCTACTCTGTTCTCCTGAAACACCCTGCTACACACTGTTCTCCTGAAACATCCTGAAACACACCACACACAACGGTGTTACACTCTGTTGATGCTGTCCTGTTCATCCAATAGTAGGTTCTCAATCTTCAGATCCCTGTGAGACACGGAGAGGTCCAGAACATTAGAGGTTAAAGGAGCTTATCACAGCGTGCTGAAGATCTCTGTTCTCCTGTGTGTGTGTGCTACCCTGTTCTCCTGTGTGCCACTCTGTTCTCCTGAGGTGTGTAGGTGTGTTCTCCTGTGTCCTGAAACACCCCTGTGTGTGTGTGTCACCCTGTGTGTGTGTTCTGTGTGTGTGTGTGTGGTGTGTAGGTGTGTCTGTGTAGGTGTGTAGGTCTGTGTGTCCTGTGTGTAGGTGTGTAGGTGTGTAGGTGTGTAGGTGTGTAGGTGTGTAGGTGTGTAGGTGTTCTGTGTGTGTGTGTGTGTGTGTGTGTGTGTGTGTGGTCCTGTGTGTGTGTGTGTGTGTGTTGTGTGTGTGTGTGTGTGTGTAGGTGTGTAGGTGTGTAGGTGTGTAGGTGTGTAGGTGTGTGTGTAGGTGTGTGTGTAGGTGTGTGTGTAGGTGTGTGTGTAGGTGTGCGTGTAGGTGTGCGTGTGCGTGTGCGTGTGCGTGTGCGTGTGTGTGTGTGTACCTGTGCACCACTCCAGCTCTGTGCAGATGTTCCACAGCCATCACCAGCTGCCGAACGTATTTCTGAGTCTCTCTCTCGTCCAGCTTCTTCTTATCGTAGATCCGGTTCATGATGTTTCCTCCAGGACACAACTCCATCACCAGGTAGTAACTGATGATAACAGAACACAACTCCATCACCAGGTAGTAACTGATGATAACAGAACACAACTCCATCACCAGGTAGTAACTGATAACAGAACACAACTCCATCACCAGGTAGTCTTCAGTATGTCCAGTAGTCTATAGTATAGTATAGTATAGTATAGTATAGTATAGTATAGTATAGTCTGTGGTATAGTATAGTATAGTACCTGTTCTCAGTCTCCAGTATGTCCAGTAGTCTATAGTATAGTATAGTATAGTATAGTATATGGTATAGTATAGTATAGTATAGTATATGGTATAGTATAGTATAGTATAGTATAGTCTGCGGTATAGTATATTATAGTACCTGTTCTCAGTCTCCAGTATGTCCAGTAGCCTATAGTATAGTATAGTATAGTATAGTCTGTGGTATAGTATAGTATAGTACCTGTTCTCAGTATCCAGTATGTCCAGTAGTCTATAGTATAGTATAGTATATGGTATAGTATAGTATAGTATATGGTATAGTATAGTATAGTCTGCGGTATAGTATAGTATAGTACCTGTTCTCAGTCTCCAGTATGTCCAGTAGTCTATAGTATAGTATAGTATAGTATAGTATAGTATAGTATAGTATAGTATAGTACCTGTTCTCAGTCTCCAGTATGTCCAGTAGTCTATAGTATAGTATAGTATATGGTATAGTATAGTATAGTATGGTATAGTCTGTGGTATAGTATAGTATAGTACCTGTTCTCAGTTTCCAGTATGTCCAGTAGTCTATAGTATAGTATAGTGTATAGTATAGTATAGTATATGGTATAGTATAGTATAGTATAGTCTGCGGTATAGTATAGTATAGTACCTGTTCTCAGTCTCCAGTATGTCCAGTAGTCTATAGTATAGTATAGTATATGGTATAGTATAGTATATGGTATAGTATAGTATAGTATAGTCTGCGGTATAGTATAGTACCTGTTCTCAGTCTCCAGTATGTCCAGTAGTCTATAGTATAGTATAGTATAGTATAGTATAGTATAGTATAGTATAGTCTGCGGTATAGTATAGTATAGTACCTGTTCTCAGTCTCCAGTATGTCCAGGAGTCTATAGTATAGTATAGTATAGTATAGTATAGTATAGTATAGTATAGTATAGTATAGTCTGCGGTATAGTATAGTATAGTACCTGTTCTCAGTCTCCAGTATGTCCAGTAGTCTATAGTATAGTATAGTATAGTATAGTATAGTATAGTACCTGTTCTCAGTCTCCAGTATGTCCAGTAGTCTATAGTATAGTATAGTATAGTATAGTATAGTATAGTATAGTACCTGTTCTCAGTCTCCAGTATGTCCAGTAGTCTATAGTATAGTATAGTATAGTATAGTATAGTATAGTATAGTGTAGTATAGTATAGTACCTGTTCTCAGTCTCCAGTATGTCCAGTAGTCTATAGTATAGTATAGTATAGTACAGTATAGTATAGTACCTGTTCTCAGTCTCCAGTATGTCCAGTAGTCTATAGTATAGTATAGTATAGTATAGTATAGTATAGTATAGTACCTGTTCTCAGTCTCCAGTATGTCCAGTAGTCTATAGTATAGTATAGTATAGTATAGTATAGTATAGTCTGCGGTATAGTATAGTATAGTATAGTATAGTATAGTATAGTATAGTACCTGTTCTCAGTCTCCAGTATGTCCAGTAGTCTATAGTATAGTATAGTATAGTATATGGTATAGTATAGTATAGTATAGTACCTGTTCTCAGTCTCCAGTATGTCCAGTAGTCTATAGTATAGTATATGGTATAGTATAGTATAGTACCTGTTCTCAGTCTCCAGTATGTCCAGTAGTCTATAGTATAGTATAGTATATGGTATAGTATAGTATAGTATAGTACCTGTTCTCAGTCTCCAGTATGTCCAGTAGTCTATAGTATAGTATAGTATATGGTATAGTATAGCATAGTATATGGTATAGTATAGTATAGTACCTGTTCTCAGTCTCCAGTATGTCCAGTAGTCTATAGTATAGTATAGTATAGTATAGTATAGTATAGTATAGTATAGTATAGTATAGTACCTGTTCTCAGTCTCCAGTATGTCCAGTATAGTACCTGTTCTCAGTCTCCAGTATGTCCAGCAGTCTATAGTATAGTATAGTCTGCAGTATAGTATAGTATTGTACCTGTTCTCAGTCTCCAGTATGTCCAGTAGTCTATAGTATAGTATAGTATAGTATAGTATAGTATAGTATAGTATATGGTATAGTATAGTATAGTATAGTACCTGTTCTCAGTCTCCAGTATGTCCAGTAGTCTATAGTATAGTATAGTATATGGTATAGTATAGTATAGTACCTGTTCTCAGTCTCCAGTATGTCCAGTAGTCTATAGTATAGTATAGTATAGTATATGGTATAGTATAGGCTCTGTTCTTGGCCCTCTCCTATTCTCGCTATACACCAAGTCACTTGGCTCTGTCATAACCTCACATGGTCTCTCTTATCATTGCTATGCAGACGACACACAATTAATCTTCTCCTTTCCCCCTTCTGATGACCAGGTGGCGAATCGCATCTCTGCATTTCTGGCAGACATATCAGTGTGGATGACGGATCACCACCTCAAGTGAACCTAGACGGAGCTGCTCTTCCTCCCGGGGAAGGACTGCCCGTTCCATGATCTCGCCATCACGTTGACAACTCCATTGTATAGTCCTAGAGCGCCAAGAACCTATAGTATCCTGGATAGTACCTGTTCTCAGTCTCATCAGTATGTCCCGTTCCTGTAGTTCATGCTCTACAACATCCGTATAGTATACCCTGCCTCACACAGTAAGTAGTAATCCAGGCACTTGTCATCTCCCGTCTGGATTACTGCAACTCGCTGTTGGCTGGGCTCCCTGCCTGTGCCATTAAACCCCTTCAACTCATCCAGAACGCCCTGGTGTTCAACCTTCCCAAGTTCTCTCAGTCACCCCGCTCCTCCGTTCTCTCCACTGGTTCCAGTTGAAGTCGCATCCGCTACAAGACCATGGTGCTTGCCTATAGGGGAACGGCACCTCAGTAGGCTCTGTCAGGCCCTACACCCAAACAAGGGCACTGCGTTCATCCACCTATAGTATAGTCCCTACCACTGAGGAAGTACAGCTCCCGCTCAGCTCCAGTCAAAACTGTCCAGTAGCCCCCAATGGTGGAACAAACTCCCTACGACGCCAGGACAGCGGAGTCAATCACCACCTTCCGGAGACACCTGAAACCCCACCTCTTTAAGGAATACCTAGGATAGGATAAGTAATCCCTCTCACCCACCCCCAAGTTTTAGATGCACTATTGTTAAGTGACTGTCCCACTGGATGTCATAGTGAATGCACCAATTTGTATAGTCTCTGGATAAGAGCGTCTGCTAAATGACTTAAATGTAATGTAAATGTAGTATAGTATAGTATAGTATAGTATAGTATAGTATAGTATAGTCTGTGGTATAGTATAGTACCTGTTCTCAGTCTCCAGTATGTCCAGCAGCTGGGTGATGTTGGGGTGTCTGATCATCTGTTGGATATGACCCTCTCTACGGAGGTTCTTAGTCACATACGAGTCCTTCTTCGCCTTCCTCTTATCTATCACCTTTACTGCAACCTGGGAGAGAGGGAGGGAAGGAAGGAGGGAAGGAGGGAAGGAGGGAGAAAGGGAGGGAGGGGATGAAGGAGGGAGGGCGGGAAGGAGGGAAGGAGGGAGGGAAGGAGGAAGGAAGGAAGGAGGGAGGGAAGGAAGGAGAGAGAGGAGAGGAGAGAGAGAGAGAGAGAGAGAGAGAGAGAGAGAGAGAGAGAGAGAGAGAGAGAGAGAGAGAGAGAGAGAGAGAGAGAGAGAGAGAGAGAGAGAGAGAGAGAGAGGAGGGAGGAAGGAGGGAGGGAAGGAAGGAAGGAAGGAAGGAGAGAGGGAAGGAAGGAGAGAGGGAAGGAGAGAGAGAGAGGGAGGGAAGGAGGAGGGAGGGAAGGAGAGAGGGAGGGAAGGAGAGAGGGAGGGAAGGAGAGAGGGAGGGAAGTAGAGAGGGAAGGAAGTAGAGAGGGAAGGAGAGAGGGAGGGGAGAGAGGGAGGGAAGGAAGGAGAGAGGGAGGGAGAGAGGGAGGGAAGGAAGGAGGGAGGGAAGGAGAGAGGGAAGTAGAGAGGGAAGGAGAGAGGGAAGGATAGAGGGAAGGAGAGAAGGAAGGAGAGAGGGAAGGAGAGAGGGAGGGAGGGAGGGAGGGAAGGAGGGAAGGAAGGAGAGAGGGAGGGAGGGAGGGAAGGAAGGAGGGATAGAGAGAAAAATAGGAAGATAAGTCTCTTGACCTAGACTATAGACATAGGGCAGCCTGACCACTGAGATATCATTCTAAATGTTACCCATAGAGAATGGACCAGGAGGCTGTTGTAAATGTGAAACAGGCACGGAACGAAGAGGTGGATGGGACAGAGAGAGTGTGTGTGTGTGTGTGTGTGTGTGTGTGTGTGTGTGTGTGTGTGTGTGTGTGTGTGTGTGTGTGTGTGTGTGTGTGTGTGTGTGTGTGTGTGTGTGTGTGTGTGTGTGTGTGTGTGTGTGTGTGTGTGTGTGTGTGTGTGTGTGTTCAGCATGAGAGGTTTCTAGTATATATGTGGTGAATGGGGGACATTAACTAACCATTTGGCCTCCCACTGATAGAGGAGGGTTAGGGTTTGCTTCACACTCAGTTTATAACCCTCTACCTCCCACTGGCTCACAGACTCTCTCCCACTGTCTCCACCCACTACCTCCCACAACATCCCTCTACCTCCCACTGTCTCCATCCCACTACACTGTCTCCACCCACACCTCCCACTGTCTCCATCCCACACACCTCCCACTGTCTCCATCCCACACACACATCCCACACACTGTCTCCATCCCTCTACCTCCCACTGAAAGAGATAGGAGCGGGTGGACGTTAGGGCCTCTTCCATGTCCCAGATTTAACGGTCTGTCTGTCTGCCTGTCTGTCTGGTTAATCTTAAAATACCCTCTAAGATACTTCACATAATGGCTAATCTTCTTCAAACAATTAAACACAGCTCACTCTCCAATTCTTGTGAACACAAATAAGCCTCCCACCACCTCCCACTGTCTCCATCCCACCACCTCCCACTGTCTCCATCCCACCACCTCCCACTGTCTCCATTCCACTACCTTCCCACTGTCTCCATTCCACTACCTCCCACTACCTCCAAGCCCACTACCTTCCACTACCTCCCACTATCTCCATCCCACAACCTCCCACTATATCCATCCCACAACCACCCACTGTCTCCATCCCATATACTGGGGGATTGGAGAAGGAGAGGGGGGTATACTGGGGGATTGGAGAAGGAGAGGGGGTATACTGGGGGATTGGAGAAGGAGAGGGGGTATACTGGGGGATTGGAGAAGGAGAGGGGGTATCCCACTGGGGGATTGGAGAAGGAGAGGGGGTATACTGGGGGAGGGGAGAAGGAGAGGGGGGTATACTGGGGGATTGGAGAAGGAGAGGGGGTATACTGGGGGATTGGAGAAGGAGAGAGGGGGTATACTGGGGGAGGGGAAACGGAGAGGGGGTATACTGGGGGAGGGGAGACGGAGAAGGGGGGGTATACTGGGGGATTGGAGAAGGAGAGGGGGGTATACTGGGGAGGGGAGAAGGAGAGGGGGGTATACTGGGGGAGGGGAGAAGGAGAGAGGAGGGGGGTATACTGGGGGAGGGGAGACGGAGTTAGGGGAGGGGGGATACAGGGGGATTGGAGAGAGGAGAGGGGGGTATACTGGGGGAGGGAGACGGAGAAGGGGGTATACTGGGGTGGGGGAGGGGAGAAGGCGAGTTAGGGGGAGAGGAGGGGAGATGAGGTGAGTTAGGAGGAGAGGAGGGGAGATGAGGTGAGTTAGGGGGAGAGGAGGAGAGGAGGGGGAGAGGAGGGAGAGGGTGAGTTAGGGGAGAGGAGGGGAGACGAGGTGAGTTAGGGGGAGAGGAGGGGAGACGAGGTGAGTTAGGAGGAGAGGAGGGGAGACGAGGTGAGTTAGGGGGAGAGGAGGGGAGACGAGGTGAGTTAGGAGTTGAGGAGGGGAGACGAGGCGAGTTAGGAGGAGAGGAGGGGAGACGAGGTGAGTTAGGAGGAGAGGAGGGGAGACGAGGCGAGTTAGGAGGAGAGGAGGGGAGACGAGGCGAGTTAGGAGGAGGGGCTTCTCAGCCCAGGGGCCATCTGAACAACTGTTGTTTACCTTCTCTCAGACAGGCACAGGGGGAAGGGGCGGGGGGTGGAAGAGGGGGGAATGAGGTCATACGAGGAAAGTGGGTTACATACATTCAAAACAGATTCATCATACACAGCATGTGTTATCTCCCTGACCTCCCCCTCTTCCTCTTTCCTTTGTAATAATATGATCCCCCACACATTTCTCTGCACCCCAGAATTTCTCTGCACCCCAGACCCCAAATTACTCCCCCCCCCCACCATATAAGGTCGTCGTTTCCAGTGATGCCTCCATCCTCTCCCGTCCTTTAGCTTTCCAATTCGGTATCAACCTCCTCTGCTCTGTCTCTCACGGCCGTGCACGTCCTATCACAAAGCACCACTCCTTCCTTACTACTGCCGCTGATGTAATACCCCCCCCCCCCCCCACGCCTCCCGTAGTAGATGACCCAGAGAGCAGCACTGCACCCCTCCTCTCTCCCGACTGTGATTGCCAAGTGTTTGCATCATCCATACAAAGAGAACAAGGGAAGGAGAAAAGAGTCTGTCTGTCTGTCTGTCTCTCTGTCTGTCTCTCTGTCTGTCTCTCTGTCTGTCTCTCTGTCTCTCTGTCTGTCTCTCTGTCTGTCTCTCTGTCTGTCTCTCTGTCTCTCTGTCTCTCTGTCTCTCTGTCTCTCTGTGCATCTGTCTCTCTGTCTCTCTCTCTCTCTCTCTCTCTCTCACTATACACACACACACATAAAAGGGGAGAGGCGGGTCTATTTCTTTAATATTCTAAATAGGAATTTCAGGTCACACACACATAGTGAGAAACACACACACATAGACACACATAGTGAGAAACACACACACACACACAGTGAGAAACACACACACATACATTGTGAAAAAAAACACACACATATGCATAGTGAGAAAAAAAAACACACACACATACATTGTGAAAAAAACACACACATATACACACACACACATACATACAGACACGCGCGCACACACAGTGAGGAAAAGGGGTATGTGTTTTTGTAATATGCTAATGCTTTTGGCTGCACCACAGAGAGCCCAGAGAGACAAAGGCAACCAGTGGCCAATGGTAGCCCATATCACAGCCGTGCGCTGACGACGAAACACACACACACACACACACTATCAAAGACATCATTTCATATGTAAGGACCCGCGCCACTTTCTCATGGGCTGGTCTATTCATTAGGACAGTCTGTTTCAGAGGAGGAGATCTCTCTAGAGAGCACAGCTCAACACAAAACACAGCACAGCTCAACACAAAACACAGCACAGCTCAACACAAAACACAGCTCAACACAACACAGCTCAGCACAACACAGCTCAGCACAACACAGCTCAACACAGCACAGTACAGCTCAACACAGCACAGTACAGCTCAACACAACACAGCACAGCACAGTACAGCTCAACACAGCACAGTACAGCTCAACACAACACAGCACAGCTCAACACAACACAGCTCAACACAGCACAGTACAGCTCAACACAACACAGCACAGTACAGTACAGCTCAACACAGCTCAACACAGCACAGTACAGCTCAACACAACACAGCACAGCTCAACACAACACAGCTCAACACAACACAGCACAGCACAGTACAGCTCAACACAACACAGCACAGCTCAACACAACACAGCACAGCTCAATACAACACAGCTCAACACAGCACAGCACAGCTCAACACAACACAGCACAGCTCAACACAGCACAGCACAGTACAGCTCAACACAACACAGCACAGCTCAACACAACACAGCTCAGCACAGCACAGCTCAACACAACACAGCACAGCTCAACACAACACAGCACAGCTCAACACAACACAGCTCAACACAACACAGCACAGCTCAACACAACACAGCTCAACACAGCACAGCTCAACACAGCACAGCTCAACACAACACAGCACAGCTCAGCACAGCACAGCACAGCACAGCACAGCACAGCACAGTACAGCTCAACACAACACAGCACAGCTCAACACAGCACAGCTCAACACAACACAGCACAGCTCAGCACAGCGCAGCTCAGCACAGCACAACACAGCACAGTACAGCTCAACACAGCACAGCTCAGCACAGCACAGCTCAGCACAGCACAGCACAACACAGCACAGTACAGCTCAACACAGCACAGCACAGCACAGCACAGCTCAACACAACACAGCACAGCTCAGCACAGCACAGCTCAGCACACTACAGCCACTACCCACCACATGGTACAGAACAGGCACTACAGTAAATATTGATAATATTCAAGCTGTGTTTTGGGCAGGAGAGTGTGTGTGTGTACACTCCCACTGTGCTGATTAACATCCCTGCTATAGGAGACCATTCATAATGAATGTGTCCTTATTACAATAGGGTTGCATGTGTACATCATACCTCAGTGTCATTATGAGTTGTGAAATAAGGTTTGTTACAGGTTTTGGTTTTTCCATTGATGTTTTGAGGTTACACATACAGCTCGTTAGCACATATAGCTCGTTGGCACATATAGCTCGTTAGCACATATAGCTCGTTGGCACATATAGCTCGTTGGCACGTATAGCTCGTTGGCACATATAGCTCGTTGGCACATATAGCTCATTAGCACATATAGCTCATTAGCACATATAGCTCGTTAGCACATATAGCTCGTTGGCACATATAGCTCGTTGGCACATATAGCTCGGCACATATAGCTTGTTAGCATATAGCTCATTGGCACATATAGCTCATTACATATAGCACATATAGCTCGTTGGCACATATAGCTCGTTGGCACATATAGCTCGTTAGCTATAGCTCGTTAGCACATATAGCTCGTTATAGCTCACACATATAGCTCGTTAGCACATATAGCTCGTTGGCACATATAGCTCATTAGCACATATAGCTCGTTGGCACATTGTTGCACATATAGCTCGTTGGCACATATAGCTCGTTGGCACATATAGCTCGTTGGCACATATAGCTCGTTGGCACATATAGCTCGTTGGCACATATAGCTCGTTGGCACATATAGCTCGTTGGCACATATAGCTCGTTAGCACATATAGCTCGTTAGCACATATAGCTCGTTGGCAAATATAGCTCGTTAGCACATATAGCTCGTTAGGACCTCGGAGGACCTGAGCCCTAGGACCATGCCCCAGGACTACCTGACATGATGACTCCTTGCTGTCCCCAATCCACCTGGCCATGCTGCTGCTCCAGTTTCAACTGGCCTGGGCCCTAGGACCATGTCCCAGGACTACCTGACATGATGACTCCTTTCTGTCCCCAGTCCACCTGGCCATGCTGCTGCTCCAGTTTCAACTGTTCTGCCTTACTATTATTCAACCATGATGGTCATTTATGAGCATTTGAACATCTTGGCCACGTTCTGTTATAATCTCCACCCGGCACAGCCAGAAGAGGACTGGCCACCCCACATATGCTCTCTCTAATTCTCTCTTTCTTTCTCTCTCTCGGAGGACCTGAGCCCTAGGACCGTGCCCCAGGACTACCTGACATGATGGATCCTTGCTGTCCCCAGTCCACCTGACTGTGCTGCTGCTCCAGTTTCAACTGTTCTGCCTTATTATTATTCGACCATGCTGGTCATTTATGAACATTTGAACATCTTGGTCATGTTCTGTTATAATCTCGTTGGTGTCACCTATTCAGTCAGTATGTGTTACACCTGTGCTGGTTGTCATCTCGTTAATGCCTTGAGATATATGGAGAGTCAACACCTTTAGTTGACTCTCCCTATAAAGCAATCCTTTATATTATTTTGTTTTGCGATCCCTTTTAGGTTTGCTTCCTGTCTTTAAGTTTGCTGTGGGAGTTTTTTTCTTTTGTTTGCCTCTTCTTGGGCAAATTTAGTGGATGCTCATGGCGGGTGTATTTTAGGTCCCAGTTGTTGTTGCTAAGTCCATTTTCAAAACCCCTCCTAAAACCCCACCTGTTTCGTTTTGATTGTTGGTAGTTCCCTCTTCTGTTTCAGCGACATGTAATTTATTGTTGCTGGGGAACGTATCATTATCGACCCCGGCATAAACATGATGACTATGTACGTGACGACGTCATCTATCCGCTGCAGCGATGTGCCGTTCTATGGGACGTTAAACGTGACAGAATATATCAATGACATCACGTTGGAATGTGAAGTGGCTATTTACATGTTTAAGTGTTTCATAAGGGGCTATTGTAAACCATGTTATAATTAGGTCATTAATTATTAAGTCTAATTTAAGCAGCTACTAAAGTTGTCAAAATGTCTAATACATCTTATTGTAACTATAGCAAGATTGGACACTTACATTTCAACATCCAAAATAATGATTTCCACATGCATGGCAAAATGGGACGATTTCTATCACTATTGTAACTTTAGAGAAACGAACCAAACAAAGCCCAACAAATGTATCCATCCATCAACAAAAAGTTAACTTTAAGTTCCAGTACTGTCAACTCGCCTACCTTCTCTCCGGTCATGGCATGAAGTCCCTCTCGGACTTTAGCGAAGGAGCCCTCTCCAAGTTTCCTCCCGATCAAGTAGTTTCCCACACGCTTGGTATGGTAGAAGTTCCGCAGGATATCCACGGCAGGACTGCTTAGGGAAGCCGGGACAACGTTCTCGTTGTTGGGGGTAGAGGCGGGGGCTTTACCCCCGTGTAACCGAGGACTGTCAACCACCATGTCGAAGTCAGCGGCTGGCATAACCGCCTCTAACTGTCAAACTACAAACGGTTTGTTTGGTTTGAGCCGGTATGTTTTTGTTCCTCGCTCTCCTCTGCGCTCTAAACGGGGTCTGTTATGTATGTGAGGTGCATCTGAGGTAAAGTCTGCCTGTCCGCTGCCCAGTCACAAATAGTTGTAAATACTTAACGGATATCCGAGGTAACCTGTTCAATCTAGAAGCGACGGCATGTTTTCGTGCACTCAGCAGTTTCTTGAGATTGTTCAGAGATGACGAGTCCAAACGTTTTCAATCACTTTATGTAACGGTCCCATATAGAGAATATAAATCAAAATTGGCTTTTTGACTGAGGAAAAAATATATATATTGCAAAACGTTGTTAAAAAGACTAGAAGTCGGTGTAAATATCCTTAAATCCTGCGAGAAACAAACGAAAGTGTTGTTAATTCAACTTCTCTCTCTGTCTCTCTCTCAAACTGTTTTATAATGAGCGCTCCTTTGCGTTGGGCGATTACTGAATAGACTGTTGAATGTGAAGCACGCTGTTTGGTTCGAAGCGACTTTCCCGGTTCAGTGGGTGGGCGTTAACTGTTTGTGTGAAAAAGCTCCCGGACTTGGTAACCGGGCTGAACTGTAATCCTATCAGAAGCGGCGGCGGGAGGAGACGTGAGATCCAGAGACCCAAACCCCGCCCCACGACCATGCTTCTTCTCCGTCTCTCCTCACCTCCAAATACAGCAGCTCTCCCTGCAAGCTCAAACAAAGCCAGGTCTAACTCACCCGGAGACTGGCTACAGGGATGATATCATAATGCTTTCTCTCTGCCCTGATTGGAAGGTGACTCCTGGTAGTTAAAGAACACGGACTTTGATTAATGAGCCTATTGATTATTCTTGCTGTTTGGAGAAAGATTGACCCCTTCTCCTTCACCCAAAGGGACTCGTCTTCAAAACAGATAGACAGAATAGCCTACACCATGAGGTTATTTTATTGGCCATTCATATTCTTAACTGATAGGATTTCAGTTCAGCCCGGGTACCTTATGGAGGCACTATATGCAAATGTAGGGGCGTGTGTTGCGTGCTCTTCTAGGAACAAAGAAATCTGTTGATATATGAAGTGGTATGTTGCGTAAAAGGGTTGTGCCTCTCCATTCCAAGCGTTCTGATGCCACAATAACAAGTGGTCTCCGCGTGCCAATAACCAAATGAGCTGCACACCCACGTGCTTGTTTTTTTTTATTTCAAGAAAACAGGGTAGCCTAGTGGTTAGAGCGTTGGACTAGTAACTGAAAGGTTGCAAGTTCAAATCCCCGAGCTGACAAGGTACAAATCTGTCGTTCTGCCCTTGAACAGGCAGTTAACCCACTGTTCTTAGGCCGTCATTGAAAATAAGAATTCGTTCTTAACTTACTTAAAATGTAATGTAAATGTAATTTTAAAAAGTATGTGGGCTAAAATATACTCTCACACAATGGTATTAGCTTTTTTATTTTTATTTTTTTAATTTAATTTAATTTATCAGTGCCTTATTTTCTTTGTCAACTCCATACATCTATTGCATCAGATACACATCTTCAACATGAAAGCAATAACACACAGTTCTTGGTAAAACGGGAAACTCTGTATTTACATTATCAGTTTTTGTCTGTTTTTCTTAATCCACAATGGATGAAACTGATTTAAATGGATGAATTAGAGACAATGAAAGTGAACAAAGCGCGGTGGCGCCGCCACTTTGAAGGTCTCCCCGTTAAGAGAGGATGAGCTGCTTCTCCTGCTTCTTGTCTATGACCAGACACACACAGTACAAACGCTCTGTTGAATTCATAAGAAACTGTTGCTTTTACAATTCAATCTCTTACATTTCGGTCCTGAACAGAACAGGAAGATATGAAGCGATGTATTTCTTGGTGCTAACAATAATAGTTTATATCTACCAAACGTTTATTTTGGAACAAATAAGACTTACAAATTTAAAAATATATTTCTCAAATGTTATTTTGTCATGTTTTTTGCAAAACAAATTCCAGCCAGTGGTTGTTTTTGTTGTTGTTGTTGTCATTTACAGCCAAAGAAAACATAGGCTATTGAATTGTTCTGTCGGCTGCAAAGTGTGAGCTCAGCGCATTCCCACCACCTTGCTTTGTCTACCGGACCATGCGGTCAAGACACAATGACAAAATCAAGTCATTGGAAAAATGGGGAGCAAAAAAAAAAAAGAATGTGGCGTCATCTACTGGTCATATTAAGTATTACATTCTAAACCGCTCGTTCATGTAGGTTGGCAATAATGACGTGCGAATGAGCCAATCAGGTTGTCCATGTCAGCTGTAATAATAATAATAATATATGCCATTTAGCAGACGCTTTTATCCAAAGCGACTTACAGTCATGTGTGCATACATTCTACGTATGGGTGGTCCCGGGGATCGAACCCACTACCCTGGCGTTACAAGCGCCATGCTCTACCAACTGAGCTACAGAAGCTGTATCGTGTGTTTATTTCTGGTGGCATAACCTCGGCTGATGAACGGATATCCTTAGGACAGGGGACTGACTGACGGACCGACAAGCACAGGTGTGGAGGATGTTTGCCTTAGTACAGATCGCCTCCTGGCTCTCAGGGAAGAGCTCCATGTAATTCCCGTTAAAACAATTTTATTAGCGGCATGGCTTTTGAAATCACTCCTGTGCCCTGCTTGCTGGGTTGTCACCTCTAACTGAATCCTCAGCGACTTTTCGGTTACTAGTCCAACACTCTAACCACTAGGCTACCTGCCGCCCCTCCACTCTAACCACTAGGCTACCTGCCGCCCCTCCACTCTAACCACTAGGCTACCTGCCGCCCCTCCACTCTAACCACTAGGCTACTTGCCGCCCCTCCACTCTAACCACTAGGCTACCTGCCGCCCCTCCACTCTAACCACTAGGCTACCTGCCTCCTCTACACTCTAACCACTAGACTACCTGCCTCCTCTACACTCTAACCACTAGGCTAACCTGCCACCTCTACACTCTAACCACTAGGCTACCTGCCTCCTCTACACTCTAACCACTAGGCTACCGGCCTCCTCTACACTCTAACCACTAGGCTACCTGCCTCCTCTACACTCTAACCACTAGACTACCTGCCTCCTCTCCACTCTAACCACTAGGCTACCTGCCTCCTCTACACTCTAACCACTAGGCTACCTGCCTCCTCTACACTCTAACCACTAGGCTACCTGCCTCCTCTACACTCTAACCACTAGGCTACCTGCCTCCTCTACACTCTAACCACTAGGCCTCCTCTACCTGCCTCCTCTCCTCTACTCTAACCACTAGGCTACCTGCCTCCTCTACACTCTAACCACTAGGCTACCTGCCTCCTCTACACTCTAACCACTAGGCTACCTGCCTCCTCTACACTCTAACCACTAGGCTACCTGCCTCCTCTACACTCTAACCACTAGGCTACCTGCCTCCTCTACACTCTAACCACTAGGCTACCTGCCTCCTCTACACTCTAGCTGAGCTCACACTTTGCAGCCGACAGAACAATTCAATAGCCTATGTTTTCTTTGGCTATAAATGACAACAACAACAAAAACAACCACTGGCTGGTATTTGTTTAGCAAAAACATGACAAAATAACATTTGAGAAATATATTTTTAAATTTGTAAGTCTTATTTGTTCCATAAACCTACGGCTCAAAATATATGTTTGGTAGATATAAACTATTATTATTAGCACCAAGAAATAAGTCTCTTCATATCTTCCTGTTCTGTTCAGGACCGAAATGTAAGAGATTGAATTGTAAAAGCAACAGTTTCTTATGAATTCAACAGAGCGTTTGTACTGTGTGTGTCTGGTCATAGACAAGAAGCAGGAGAAGCAGCTCATCCTCTCTTAACGGGGAGACCTTCAAAGTGGCGGCGCCACCGCGCTTTGTTCACTTTCATTGTCTCTAATTCATCCATTTAAATCAGTTTCATCCATTGTGGATGAAGAAAAACAGACCAAAACTGATCATGTAATTACAGAGTTTCCCATTTTACCAAGAACTGTGTGTTATTGCTTTCATGTTGAAGATGTGTATCTGATGCAATAGATGTATGGAGTTGACAAAGAAAATAAGGCACTGATAAATTAAATTTTAAAAAAATTAAAAAGCTAATATCATTGTGTGAGAGTATAATTTAGCCCACATACTTTTTAAAAATGATTTAAGTCAGTTAAGAACAAATTCTTATTTTCAATGACAGCCTAAAAACAGTGGGCTTAACTGCCTGTTCAGGGGCAGAACGACAGATTTGTACCTTGTCAGCTCGGGGATTTGAACTTGCAACCTTTCAGTTACTAGTCCAACGCTCTAACCACTAGGCTACCCTGTTTTCTTGAGATCAAAAAAACAATCACGTGGGTGTGCAGCTCATTTGGTTATTGGCACGCGGAGACCCTTTTACGCAACATACCACTTCATATATCAACAGATTTATTTGTTCCTAGAAGAGCACGCAACACACGCCCCTACATTTGCATATAGTGCCTCCATAATGTACCCGGGCTGAACTGAAATCCTATCAGTTAAGAATATGAATGGCCAATAAAATAACCTCATGATGTAGGCTATTCTGTCTATCTGTTTTGAAGACGAGTCCCTTTAGGTGAAGGAGAAGGGGTCAATCTTTCTCCAAACAGCAAGAATAATCAATAGGCTCATTAATCAAAGTCCGTGTTCTTTAACTACCAGGAGTCACCTTCCAATCAGGGCAGAGAGAAAGCATTATGATATCATCCCTGTAGCCAGTCTCCGGGTGAGTTAGACCTGGCTTTGTTTGAGCTTGCAGGGAGAGCTGCTGTATTTGGAGGTGAGGAGAGACGGAGAAGAAGCATGGTCGTGGGGTGGGGTTTGGGTCTCTGGATCTCACGTCTCCTCCCGCCGCCGCTTCTGATAGGATTACAGTTCAGCCCGGTTACCAAGTCCGGGAGCTTTTTCACACAAACAGTTAACGCCCACCCACTGAACCGGGAAAGTCGCTTCGAACCAAACAGCGTGCTTCACATTCAACAGTCTATTCAGTAATCGCCCAACGCAAAGGAGCGCTCATTATAAAACAGTTTGAGAGAGAGACAGAGAGAGAGTTGAATTAACAACACTTTCGTTTGTTTCTCGCAGGATATAAGGATATTTACACCAACTTCTCGTCTTTTTAACAACGTTTTGCAATATTTACTGTCTCGATCTGTTGTTTATCTCTTGTGGTTAGAGTGTTGAGGCGGCAGGTAGCCTAGTGGTTAGAGTGTTGAGGCGGCAGGTAGCCTAGTGGTTAGAGTGTAGAGGCGGCAGGTAGCCTAGTGGTTAGAGTGTTGAGGCGGCAGGTAGCCTAGTGGTTAGAGTGAAGAGGTGGCAGGTAGCCTAGTGGTTAGAGTGTTGAGGCGGCAGGTAGCCTAGTGGTTAGAGTGTTGAGGCGGCAGGTAGCCTAGTGGTTAGAGTGTAGAGGTGGCAGGTAGCCTAGTGGTTAGAGTGTTGAGGCGGCAGGTAGCCTAGTGGTTAGAGTGTTGAGGCGGCAGGTAGCCTAGTGGTTAGAGTGTAGAGGCGGCAGGTGTAGTGGTTAGGCGGCAGGTAGCCTAGTGGTTAGAGTGTTGAGGGCGGCAGGTAGCCTAGTGGTTAGAGTGTAGAGGCGGCAGGTAGCCTAGTGGTTAGAGTGTAGAGGCAGCAGGTAGCCTAGTGGTTAGAGTGTAGAGGCGGCAGGTAGCCTAGTGGTTAGAGTGTAGAGGCAGCAGGTAGCCTAGTGGTTAGAGTGTAGAGGCAGCAGGTAGCCTAGTGGTTAGAGTGTAGAGGCAGCAGGTAGCCTAGTGGTTAGAGTGTAGAGGTGGCAGGTAGCCTAGTGGTTAGAGTGTAGAGGCAGCAGGTAGCCTAGTGGTTAGAGTGTAGAGGCAGCAGGTAGCCTAGTGGTTAGAGTGTAGAGGCAGCAGGTAGCCTAGTGGTTAGAGTGTAGAGGCGGCAGGTAGCCTAGTGGTTAGAGTGTAGAGGCGGCAGGTAGCCTAGTGGTTAGAGTGTAGAGGCAGCAGGTAGCCTAGTGGTTAGAGTGTAGAGGCAGCAGGTAGCCTAGTGGTTAGAGTGTAGAGGTGGCAGGTAGCCTAGTGGTTAGAGTGTTGAGGCAGCAGGTAGCCTAGTGGTTAGAGTGTAGAGGCAGCAGGTAGCCTAGTGGTTAGAGTGTAGAGGAGGCAGGTAGCCTAGTGGTTAGAGTGTAGAGGCAGCAGGTAGCCTAGTGGTTAGAGTGTAGAGGCAGCAGGTAGCCTAGTGGTTAGAGTGTAGAGGCAGCAGGTAGCCTAGTGGTTAGAGTGTAGAGGCAGCAGGTAGCCTAGTGGTTAGAGTGTAGAGGCAGCAGGTAGCCTAGTGGTTAGAGTGTAGAGGCAGCAGGTAGCCTAGTGGTTAGAGTGTAGAGGCAGCAGGTAGCCTAGTGGTTAGAGTGTAGAGGCAGCAGGTAGCCTAGTGGTTAGAGTGTAGAGGCAGCAGGTAGCCTAGTGGTTAGAGTGTAGAGGCAGCAGGTAGCCTAGTGGTTAGAGCGTTGGACTAATAACCGAAAGTGTTGTAAGATCAAATCCCCGAGCTGACAAGGTAAAAATCTGTCGTTCTGCCCCTGAACAAGGCAGTTATCCCACTGTTCCCCGGTAGGCCGTCATTGAAAATAAGAATAAGTTCTTAACTGACTTGCCTAATTAAATAAATGTTAAATAAAATTATGAAAAAACCCAGGTGTGCAAAGCTCTTAGAGACTTACCCAGAAAGACTCACAGCTCTTAGAGACTTTACCCAGAAAGACTCACAGCTCTTAGAGACTTTAACCAGAAAGACTCACAGCTCTTAGAGACTTACCCAGAAAGACCCACAGCTCTTAGAGACTTTACCCAGAAAGACTCACAGCTCTTAGAGACTTTACCCAGATTGACTCACAGCTCTTAGAGACTTTACCCAGAAAGACTCACAGCTCTTAGAGACTTTACCCAGAAAGACTCACAGCTCTTAGAGACTTACCCAGAAAGACCCACAGCTCTTAGAGACTTTACCCAGAAAGACTCACAGCTCTTAGAGACTTTACCCAGAAAGACTCACAGCTCTTAGATACTTTACCCAGAAAGACTCACAGCTCTTAGAGACTTTACCCAGAAAGACTCACAGCTCTTAGAGACTTTACCCAGAAAGACTCACAGCTCTTAGAGACTTTACCCAGAAAGACTCACAGCTCTTAGAGACTTTACCCAGAAAGACTCACAGCTGTAATCACTCTTAGAGACTTTACCCAGAAAGACTCACAGCTCTTAGAGACTTTACCCAGAAAGACTCACAGCTCTTAGAGACTTTACCCAGAAAGACTCACAGCTGTAATCACTCTTAGAGACTTTACCCAGAAAGACTCACAGCTTTACCCAGAAAGACTCACAGCTCTTAGAGACTTTACCTAGAAAGACTCACAGCTCTTAGAGACTTTACCCAGAAAGACTCACAGCTCTTAGAGACTTTACCCAGAAAGACTCACAGCTCTTAGAGACTTTACCCAGAAAGACTCACAGCTCTTAGAGACTTTACCCAGAAAGACTCACAGCTCTTAGAGACTTTACCCAGAAAGACTCACAGCTCTTAGAGACTTTACTTTACCAGAAAGACTCACAGCTCTTAGAGACTTTACCCAGAAAACTCACAGCTCTTAGAGACTTTACCCAGAAAGACTCACAGCTGTAATCACTCTTAGAGACTTTACCCAGAAAGACTCACAGCTCTTAGATACTTTACCCAGAAAGACTCACAGCTCTTAGAGACTTTACCCAGAAAGACTCACAGCTGTAATCACTCTTAGAGACTTTACCCAGAAAGACTCACAGCTCTTAGAGACTTTACCCAGAAAGACTCACAGCTCTTAGAGACTTTACCCAGAAAGACTCACAGCTCTTAGAGACTTTACCCAGAAAGACTCACAGCTGTAATCACTCTTAGAAACTTTACCCAGAAAGACTCACGGCTCTTAGAGACTTTACCCAGAAAGACTCACAGCTCTTAGAGACTTTACCCAGAAAGACTCACAGCTGTAATCACTCTTAGAGACTTTACCCAGAAAGACTCACAGCTGTAATCACTCTTAGAGACTTTACCCAGAAAGACTCACAGCTGTAATCACTCTTAGAGACTTTACCCAGAAAGACTCACAGCTGTAATCACTCTTAGAGACTTTACCCAGAAAGACTCACAGCTGTAATCAATCTTAGATACTTTACCCAGAAAGACTCACAGCTCTTAGAGACTTTACCCAGAAAGACTCACAGCTGTAATCACTCTTAGAGACTTTACCCAGAAAGACTCACAGCTCTTAGAGACTTTACCCAGAAAGACTCACAGCTCTTAGAGACTTTACCCAGAAAGACTCACAGCTCTTAGAGACTTTACCCAGAAAGACTCACAGCTGTAATCACTCTTAGAGACTTTACCCAGAAAGACTCACAGCTGCTCACTCTTAGAGTCTTTACCCAGAAAGACTCACAGCTGTAATTAGAGACTTTACCCAGAAAGACTCACAGCTGTAATCACTCTTAGAGACTTTACCCAGAAAGACTCACAGCTGTAATCACTCTTAGAGACTTTACCCAGAAAGACTCACAGCTCTTAGAGACTTTACCCAGAAAGACTCACAGCTCTTAGAGACTTTACCCAGAAAGACTCACAGCTGTAATCACTCTTAGAGACTTTACCCAGAAAGACTCACAGCTCACTCTAGAGACTTTACCCAGAAAGACTCACAGCTCTTAGAGACTTTACCCAGAAAGACTCACAGCTCTTAGAGACTTTACCCAGAAAGACTCACAGCTCTTAGAGACTTTACCCAGAAAGACTCACAGCTCTTAGAGACTTTACCCAGAAAGACTCACAGCTGTAATCACTCTTAGAGACTTTACCCAGAAAGACTCACAGCTCTTAGAGACTTTACCCAGAAAGACTCACAGCTCTTAGAGACTTTACCCAGAAAGACTCACAGCTGTAATCACTCTTAGAGACTTTACCCAGAAAGACTCACAGCTCTTAGAGACTTTACCTAGAAAGACTCACAGCTCTTAGAGACTTTACCCAGAAAGACTCACAGCTCTTAGAGACTTTACCCAGAAAGACTCACAGCTGTAATCACTCTTAGAGACTTTACCCAGAAAGACTCACAGCTCTTAGAGACTTTACCCAGAAAGACTCACAGCTGTAATCACTCTTAGAGACTTTACCCAGAAAGACTCACAGCTGTTAGAGACTTTACCCAGAAAGACTCACAGCTCTTAGAGACTTTACCCAGAAAAACTCACAGCTCTTAGAGACTTTACCCAGAAAGACTCACAGCTGTAATCACTCTTAGAGACTTTACCCAGAAAGACTCACAGCTGTAATCACTCTTAGAGACTTTACCCAGAAAGACTCACAGCTGTAATCACTCTTAGAGACTTTACCCAGAAAGACTCACAGCTGTAATCACTCTTAGAGACTTTACCCAGAAAGATTCACAGCTGTAATCACTCTTAGAGACTTTACCCAGAATGACTCACGGCTGTAATCACTCTTAGAGACTTTACCCAGAAAGACTCACGGCTGTAATCACTCTTAGAGACTTTACCCAGAAAGACTCACGGCTCTTAGAGACTTTACCCAGAAAGACTCACAGCTCTTAGAGACTTTACCCAGAAAGACTCACAGCTGTAATCACTCTTAGAGACTTTACCCAGAAAGACTCACAGCTGTAATCACTCTTAGAGACTTTACCCAGAAAGACTCACAGCTGTAATCACTCTTAGAGACTTTACCCAGAAAGACTCACAGCTGTAATCACTCTTAGAGACTTTACCCAGAAAGACTCACAGCTGTAATCACTCTTAGAGACTTTACCCAGAAAGACTCACGGCTGTAATCACTCTTAGAGACTTTACCCAGAAAGACTCACGGCTGTAATCACTCTTAGAGACTTTACCCAGAAAGATTCACGGCTCTTAGAGACTTTACCCAGAAAGACTCACAGCTGTAATCACTCTTAGAGACTTTACCCAGAAAGACTCACAGCTGTAATCACTCTTAGAGACTTTACCCAGAAAGACTCACGGCTGTAATCACTCTTAGAGACTTTACCCAGAAAGACTCACGGCTGTAATCACTCTTAGAGACTTTACCCAGAAAGACTCACGGCTCTTAGAAAGACTTTACTTTACCCAGAAAGACTCAGCAATCTCTTAGAGACTTTACCCAGAAAGACTCACAGCTGTAATCACTCTTAGAGACTTTACCCAGAAAGACTCACAGCTGTAATCACTCTTAGAGACTTTACCCAGAAAGACTCACAGCTGTAATCACTCTTAGAGACTTTACCCAGAAAGACTCACAGCTGTAATTACTCTTAGAGACTTTACCCAGAAAGACTCATGGCTGTAATCACTCTTAGAGACTTTACCCAGAAAGATTCACGGCTCTTAGAGACTTTACCCAGAAAGACTCACAGCTCTTAGAGACTTTACCCAGAAAGACTCACAGCTGTAATCACTCTTAGAGACTTTACCCAGAAAGACTCACAGCTGTAATTACTCTTAGAGACTTTACCCAGAAAGACTCACAGCTGTAATCACTCTTAGAGACTTTACCCAGAAAGACTCACAGCTGTAATCACTCTTAGAAAGACTTTACCCAGAAAGACTCACAGCTGTAATCACTCTTAGAGACTTTACTTAGAAAGACTTTACCCAGAAAGACTCACAGCTCTTAGAGACTTTACCCAGAAAGACTCACAGCTGTAATCACTCTTAGAGACTTTACCCAGAAAGACTCACAGCTCTTAGAGACTTTACCCAGAAAGACTCACAGCTGTAATCACTTAGAGACTTTACCCAGAAAGACTCACAGCTGTAATCACTCTTAGAGACTTTACCCAGAAAGACTCACAGCTGTAATCACTCTTAGAGACTTTACCCAGAAAGACTCACAGCTGTAATCACTCTTAGAGACTTTACCCAGAAAGACTCACAGCTGTAATCAAACGCCAAAGGCGCTTTTTTTTAACAAAGTATTAACTCAGGGGTATGAATAAAATATTTAAATAAATGTATATAAGATGTATCTGTATATTTCATTTTCAGTAAATTTTCAAACATTTCTAAAAACATGTTTTCACTTTTTCATTATTGTGTGTAGATGAGTGTGTGTGTGTGTGTGGGGGGGGGGGCAGTTCAGGCAGTAAAAACTAAATGTGGAATAAGTCAAGGGGTATGGATACTTTCTGAAGGCTCTGTAGATGCTATCCTGGGATTATCCTGTTTCCAGCAGCACTGACATCCCAGAGAGAAACTTTACTAGTGAAACCTCCCACTGTCTGTGTCTGTGTGTCAATGTAACCATACCTGCACCCTCTACCAAGAGGTCTGGAACTCGATGGCACGAGAGGCAGGCCTAAGTAATGCACCCTGCCATGCAGCCTAACATCAGAGTCACTGGTTCAAGCCCTGCTCCTTAATTCACTACATGGCCGCCCTATTGAGACAGAACAGAGACCCGAGGCAGTCCAGTTTCCTGGGTGTGGAGATGTAGACACAACAAGTCATCAGGAAATAAGCAGGAAATCTGACAATATTCAAACTGGGATGTCTGGAAAACCAAGGAATTTGGGGACATTATTTACAGAAAAATTCATTGATAAACTTCAACAGTATGCATATATAGATATATTTTGTATACCAATGTAGAAATAGTAGAAAGTAACGTTTTTAAAATAGTATATTTTCTTTATACTTTATAAAAAGTATTGTTTTATTATAATGCTATCTTTAGTGACATCATCACAAAGAGAAGTCATTGTTGTGATGGACATTTTAATATGAAATATTCTCTAATTACAAATTGTTTATTTTATATTCAACATCTTTCTCCATCATAAATGAGGACCAAGGCATCTCTCTGTATCAATCTTTCTCCATCTCTTTCTCTCTCTATATCAATCTTTATCCATCTATTTCTCTCTCTATATCAATCGTTATCCATCTATTTCTCTCTCTATTTCAATCTTTATCCATCCATCCATCCTTCCATCCATCCCAAAGATACAGTGTTTAATTTAGTAGACCAAACAAACATGCATGGTGTTAAATATACTCCGTATTGGTCATAATCCTAGACACCATATGAGCAAAATGTGTTTTTCCTCCTCTATCGCTATTGTTCCTGCTGGTACAGTACAGTACATAGGGCTGTCTGGCTGGAATTACTGGTCATCATCGCCACCTAGAGTTCATCTCTGGAAATACACCTGTTCTTTTTTTTACTCAGGGAAAATACCAGTGCATGTTTTTCAACAGAATTGGTGGAATGAATCACTGATCACACAAACACAGTTCACTTTCATAGCAGCCACATTGTATAATTCCTTCTTGCATCTACGCGCTCTCCTCCTTTCACATTTTCCCTTCGCTTGTGGACTTCAATGCACATCACATCAGCTGTGTGTGACCAGGTGAAACACAACTTTCCAAGCCAAACCCTATCATAACCGCTACACACAGCCAACATCGTTGTCCTCATATTAGCTAAAGTAACATCATAGTCAACATAGCTAATAGAACTAACGTATTAGTAAATCCGCTACAATCATGCAGTAACGTTACAGTGTACAGTCAGTAAGAAGTTTAGCACAATTAGTAAAACCAAAAGCTTACCTTGACTTAGAAGAGTTCCAGTGTTGTGTTGGATAGTCATAGCCAGCTAGTTAACATAGCATCCCTCTGTTATAGCCAGCTAGCTAACATAGCATCCCTCAGTTATAGACAGCTAGCTAACTTAGCATCCCTCTGTTATAGCCAGCTAGCTAACATAGCATCCATCTGTTATAGCCAGCTAGCTAACATAGCATCCCTCAGTTATAGCCAGCTAGCTAACATCCCTCTGTTATAACCAGCTAGCAACATAGCATCCCTCTGTTTGAGCCAGGTGTTTGAGTAGGCTAAACTAGCTAGCTGCATTTTCTAGCTAAGGAAGAGAAAGTAAATTGACAAAACATAGCTCTCTCTAGCTTCTCCATTTTTGAAGAAATTAATTTGTTCAAATCTGTTCAACTATTGTCTTTCTCTGTGAGTCAACTACTTGCCACATGTTACACACTGCAGTGCTAGCTAGCTGTAGCTTATGCTTACAGTACTAGATTTATTCTCTGATCCTTTGATTGGGTAGACAACATGCCGGTTCATGCTGCAAGAGCTCTGATAGGTTAGAGGATGTCCCCCGGATGTTGTCATAATAACTGTGGAAGGGGAAAAGAACTATGAGCCTCCTAGGTTTTGTATTGAAGTCAATGTATCCCGAGGAGGATGGAAGCTAGCTGTCCTCCGGCTACACCATGGTGCTACCCTACAGCGTGCTGTTGAGGCTACTTGTCACGTCCTGACCTTTGAGACATAAAAAAGGAACTATTTTGGTTTGGTCAGGGCGTGAGTTGGGGTGGGCATTCTATGTTTTTGTTCTATGTTATGTATTCTATGTGTTTGGCCTGGTATGGTTCCCAATCAGAGGCAGCTGTCTATCGTTGTCTCTGATTGAGAACCATACTTAGGTAGCCTGTTCCCACCTGGTGTCTTGTGGGTAGTTGTTCTCTTTTGTTACTTTGTATCTAGAGTTCAGTTCTATTTAATAAATGACGAACACTTTGGTCCTCACCTTCTTCGTTAGACCTTCATTGCAAAACAATGTGTTTTAATCAATTATTTGGGGACCTGAATTTATTTAGTATAGTTTTATCTACAAAGATAACTGTTTCAATGTTTTACTATTTTTTTTTATTTTTATGAAATTCACTGAGGATGGTCCTCCCTTTTCTCCTCTGAGGAGCCTCCACTGACACAACTTAGGAGCAGTCAGCAGTTCACACACCAAGTAGACCACTGGGAAGACAGGCAGCACTGAAAGTAGATGGTCCTAGCTAGCAAAGAGACAGTACTAGACCACAACAGATAAACAACAGATAGAGACAGTACCAGACCACAACAGATAAAGACAGAGAGACAGTACTTGACCACAACAGATAAAGACAGTACCAGACCACAACAGATAAAGACAGTACTAGACCACAACAGATAAAGACAGAGAGACAGGACTAGACCACAACAGATAACGACAGTACTAGACCACAACAGATAAAGACATAAAGACAGTACTAGACCACAACAGATAGAGACAGTACTAGACCACAACAGATAGAGACAGTACTAGACCACAACAGATAAAGACATAAAGACAGTACTAGACCACAACAGATAGAGACAGTACTAGACCACAACAGATAAAGACAGTACTAGACCACAACAGATAAAGACAGTACTAGACCACAACAGATAAAGACAGAGAGACAGGACTAGACCACAACAGATAAAGACAGAGAGACAGGACTAGACCACAACAGATAAATAACAGATAGAGACAGTACCAGACCACAACAGATAAAGACATAAAGACAGTACTAGACCACAACAGATAAAGACATAAAGACAGTACTAGACCACAACAGATAAAGACATAAAGACAGTACTAGACCACAACAGATAAAGACATAAAGACAGTACTAGACCACAACAGATAGAGACAGTACCAGACCACAACAGATAAAGACAGAGAGACAGGACTAGACCACAACAGATAGAGACAGGACTAGACCACAACAGATAGAGACAGTACCAGACCACAACAGATAAAGACAGTACTAGACCACAACAGACAGACAGTACTAGACCACAACAGATAAAGACAGTACTAGACCACAACAGACAGACAGTACTAGACCACAACAGATAGAGACAGAGAGACAGGACTAGACCACAACAGATATAGACAGTACTAGACCACAACAGATATAGACAGTACTAGACCACAACAGATAAAGACAGAGAGACAGTACCAGACCACAACAGATATAGACAGTACTAGACCACAACAGATAAAGACAGAGAGACAGGACTAGACCACAACAGATAGAGACAGTACCAGACCACAACAGATAAAGACAGTACTAGACCACAACAGACAGACAGTACTAGACCACAACAGATAAAGACAGAGAGACAGGACTAGACCACAACAGATAGAGACAGTACTAGACCACAACAGATAAAGACAGAGAGACAGGACTAGACCACAACAGATATAGACAGTACTAGACCACAACAGATAAAGACAGTACTAGACCACAACAGATAAAGACAGAGAGACAGTACCAGACCACAACAGATAAAGACAGTACTAGACCACAACAGAGAGACAGTACTAGACCACAACAGACAAAGACAGACAGTACTAGACCACAACAGATAAAGACAGTACTAGACCACAACAGATAAACAACAGATAGAGACAGTACCAGACCACAACAGATAAAGACAGTACTAGACCACAACAGATAAACAACAGATAGAGACAGTACTAGACCACAACAGATAAAGACAGTACTAGACCACAACAGAAAGACAGTACTAGACCACAACAGAAAGTCAGTACTAGACCACAACAGATAGAGACAGTACCAGACCACAACAGATAAAGACAGTACTAGACCACAACAGACAGACAGTACTAGACCACAACAGATAGAGACAGAACTAGACCACAACAGACAGACAGTACTAGACCACAACAGATAGAGACAGAACTAGACCACAACAGACAGACAGTACTAGACCACAACAGATAGAGACAAAAAGTTATACTTATAACACCTGGAGATATCAGGAATCCTCCAGATATAGAATGAAGCACCACACACACACACACACACACACACACACACACACACACACACACACACACACACACACACACACACACACACACACACACACACACACACACACACACACACACACACACACACACACTGCTGCTCGTACTCTGCCTAGTCACTTTACCCTTCCCCACATGTACATACTGTATTACCTCAGTTACTTCGTCTCCCTGCACATTGAATCGGTCCCGGTACTCCTTGTGTTTTGCCTCGTTATTGTTTCTATCGTGTTACTGTTTCCTTTTTTTATTTAGCAAATATTTGTCTTACCTTTTAACTCTGCACCATGGGGAATGGGCTCGTGAGTAAGCATTTCACTGTTGTATTCGAGGCATGTGACCAATAACATTTGATTTGGAAAGCAGACTGAACAAGGTTTTCCTCTAGGATTTTGTCTGTGCTGAGCTCTATTACATTTATTTTTATCAAAAAAAATACAAAAAAATCCCAAGTCCTTGCTGATGACAAGCATACCCATAACATGATGCAGCCACCACCATGGTTGAATATGAAGAGTGGTACTCAGTGATGTGTTGAATTTGCCCCAAACATAATGCTTTATATTCAGGACATAAAGATAATTTCTTTGCACATTTTGTGCACTATTTTTTTAGTGCCTTATTGCAAACAGGATGCATGTGTAACAGTATAATTTTAAACCGTCCCCTCGCCCATACCCGGGCGCGAACCAGGGACCTTCTGCACACATCAACAACAGTCACCCTCGAAGCGTCGTTACCCATCGCTCCACAAAAGCCACGGCCCTTGCAGAGCAAGGGGAAACACTACTTCAAGGTCTCAGAGCAAGTGACGTAACCGATTGAAACGCTATTTAGCGCGCACCGCTAACTAAGCTAGCCGTTTCACATCCGTTACACATGTTTTGGTATATTTATGTATATGTATAGGCTTCCTTCTTTTCACATTTAGGTTAGAATGGTGGAGTAACTACAATGTTGTTGAGCCATCCTCAGTTTCCTCCTGTAACAGCCATTAAACTCTGCAACTGTTTTTAAAGTCATCATTGGCCTCAGGGTTAAATCCCTGAGGAGTTTCCTTTCTCTCCCGCAACTGAGTTAGAAAGGACGCCTGTATCTTTGTAGTGACTGGGTGTATTCAAAGTGTAATTAATAAAATCACCATGTTAAAGGGATATTCAATGTCTGTTTTTGTTTTGTTTACCCATCTATCAATAGGTGACCTTCTTTGCGAAGCATTGGAAAACCTCCCTGGTCTTTGTGGTTGAATCTGTGTTTAAATTCACTGCTCGACTGAGGGACCTTACAAGTATCTGTATGTGTGGGGTACAGAGATGAGGTAGTCAGTCAAAAATCATGTTCAAGAATATTGTTGCACAGAGTGAGTTAAGCACATTTTTACTCCTGAACTTATTTAGGCTTGTTATAACAAAGGGGTTGAATACTTATTGACTCAAGACCTTTCAGCTTTTCATGTTTTATTTGTAAACATTTCTAAAAACATAATTCCACTTTGATATTATGGGGTTTTGTGTGTGTAGGCCAGTGACACAACATCTAAATGCAACACATTTTATATTCAGACTAACAACAACATTTAAAATACTTTCTGAAGGCACTGTTTATCTGTCGTATGATTGCATGGCCGCTGGAAGATGTTTTGAGTTCGTAGGGTGTTGCTGCAGAGGATGAAAAAAAAAACTTTATTATAAAGCATTGCATACATCTATAAATCGCATTTGCGTAATGGCACACCGTTGAGCAGACGCGTTTTTAGAATGACCTTTTATAAACGCATGTCATGCAATTCTACGTCATTTAAATGATAGAAGACATTAGCAGAATATTTAATACGACACATTGAAGAAGGCTGTAGAGCTGAAACGTCTGTGTACGCTATCCCTGATGCAGTAAAAAAACGCAATAATGAAGTGAGTTTATGACATTTTTGAGTGTGAATCCATTACACCTCTGATGACTGAATTTGCAGGTTTTACACACCAGCCAAGCTTCTGAGAGAGCGCGACGGTTCTCTTTTTGACTCGAGTTTTAAGCGCCCTCAAGTGGCGCCGGAGATGTGTTAAAGTTTCCGCCCAACAGAAACAATGCCTCTGGGTGAGCGGATTCTGGTTTGTTTAACGGCCCCATACAGTTTGTTGAGTGCCAGAGTGGTGTTGGCATGTGTGTTTCCCATGCCAATAAAGCCCTTTGAATTAAATTGTGGAGGGATGGAGACATGGTAATGTCTGGATGAGAACTGTATGTAGATAAAAGGGTCTACAGCTTAACATGAGGTCAGTTTACCATTTCCTTCTCTTGATGCAGCACACCAGTTTTTATTTACAAAAAAAACATATCGCCCAGTGTCAGTCATCCAGGGTTTATACACATAATTGGCGATGACCTGACAAAAGTGATCCGCTCGATTGCGCCCAGTCTCTGTCAGTTCTGATTTGTGCAGGTTATTTTTCTACCTTGACTCGCTGCTGCCCTGCACTGGTGGTGCTTGGGCCCTGGTACGTCACGAGACATTCTGAACATCCGGGGGCTCAGCCCCAAAGATCCCTGCGCAAATCAAATGGAACACCCCGCACGCTAGCAATTAACATTTTACAGAAACATAACTCTATGCTGCATATCTCACTGCTTTCTTCCATGAGCTGTGCTCTCCTGACGGACAAATAATTAACACTTCTTCATATTAATTCAACGGATTGTGGTCTGTAAACACATGGAATATCGTGTCAATAATGTTTTTGTATATATTATCAAGTACAATTTACAAGTGCATAACTATCATAATTTTCCATTAAGAACAATTTGTTGGAAAAAGTATTTATCATTTTGTTGCAATGTTTAAATAAACCATGTCCATTATTTGATTGGAAATAAAAAAAACAGTCTCATGTTGATGTTGGCCACATTACTGCAGATGAGGTTGGTGTAGATGGTTGTGTTTTAGTGAAAATAAATACATTTGCACAAATGACCACTTGTTGTTTCAAATACATTGTTACAGTTGTTGGTTAACTAACTAGCGAATGTTTGGCATGTTTACATTGACATGAAATCAGTCAAAACAAGACATGCTATCAACAACATAATGAAACATGCTGAAATAAACCAAGTATGATTCCCACACATGGCTAGATATCTGTCCATTCAGAATTACAACAGGTTGACTTTACACGGAACCCAAACCGGCTGCGCGCATGCGCCATCGTGCATACATTTATTTTGTCCCCCTACCACAAATGTGATCACGACACGCAGGTTAAAATATCAAAACAAACTCTGAACCAATGACATTAATTTGGGGACAGGTCGAAAAGCATTAAACATGTATGGCAATTTAGCTAGTTAGCTTGCACTTGCTAGCTAATTTGTCCTATTTCTTTAGCTTGCTGTTGCTAGCTAATTTGTCCTATTTTGCTAGCTTGCTGTTGCTAGATCACTTGTCCTGGAATATAAACATTGAGTTGTTATTTTACCTGAAATGCACAAGGTCCTCTACTCGGACCAATTAATCCATACATAAAACGGCCAACCAAATAGTTTCTCGTCATCTCTCCTCCTTCCAGGCTTTTTTCATCTTTGTACTTATATGGTGATTGGCATCTACACTTTCATTGTATTACCACGACGACCGGCAAAACAGTTTGTCTATCAATCACCCAGGTGGGCATAACCAATAAGGAAATGGCACGTGGGTACCTGCTTCTATAAACCAATGAGGAGATGAGAGAGGCGGGACTTGCAGTGCGATCTGCATCAGAAATAGAACTGACTTCTATTTTAGCACTTGGCAGCGCAGACGCTCGTTGGCGCGCGCGAGCAGTGTGGCTGCAATAATTGAATAATATAGATTTCTAAATTTATCTTACGACGCTCGTGCACGCGACGTGTCCGGTCTGGTCAGCATGTTATGCCCCATGATAACGCGCACATCGTTTTCGTGATGTTGTTGTCAGCCAACCCATCTATGTAGCTAGATGCTAAATAATTGTATTGTAAACACACACACACACAAAATCTATTCACTTACTCCTTCAAATACAACAACCGTCTGTGTTTGCTGAGCTGCATCTTCAATATATCCATCTTCTATCAATTGGAAACAATGTTAACAGCTTAGTTTTTTTAAACAGGTAACGTAACATTAGCTAGCTAATTGAGCTGACGTTACCAGAAGTAGTTAACGTCATACTAGCCATGCTATCTTTATTAGTAATTTAAAAAAATATATTTTGATAGTACCTGATTAGACAGTAATTGTTTAGTTAGTAATACTTTGTCAGGTGGTTAACAGAGCTCCAGCAGATGGATTCCGTGTCCAGATAGCTAACGCAAACTCACCCCATTCCGTGTAAATGTGTGCAACCGCGACATTCAAACGAGGCTGCAAAGAAAACTAATGGGACTCTAGCGACTGTGTTGACTTCAAAATCGGGGGTGTGAACTACGCTTCTATTCAAGCGTTGATCGACATGGTAATGGCTCTATAGTTGTCACGTTTTGTCTTTGTTTTAGTATGGTCAGGGCGTGAGTTGGGTGGGTTATCTATGTTCTTTTTTCTATGTTGTAGTTATGTGTTTGACCTGGTATGGTTCTCAATCAGAGGCAGGTGTCGTTAGTTGTCTCTGATTGAGAATCATATTTAGGCAGATTTTTCCCACCTGTGTGGTGTGGGTGATTATTTTCTGTTCTGTGTTTTATTTCACCGTTCAGGACTGTTCGTTTTGTCGTTTTATTGTCTTTGTTTCAGTGTTCACCATTCTTATTAAAATAATATGGACACTTACCACGCTGCGCATTTGTCCTCACCTCATTCCAACGACGAGTGTTACAATAGTATTGGAGAAAAGTTGAAAATAACGGACCCTCCGTTACATCATGACGTGTCATGTCGTAAATTACAGCATAAAGCAACTATTTCTGTCTTACAATCTCTCTCCACCAGGTGTAGCACTTCTCTCATCGTTTAAAAACAAGACAGGGACGGGGTAAGGGGGGAATACCTAGTCATTTTTTGCATCATCACTGCACGCTATCATGACTCTCCAAAGCTGCTGTTATCTTTTGAAGATCACTTTAGCACCGCCCTAAAATCCTGATTCAAATTCGACACAAACCTTCAAATAGGTATGTAATGACACATTATATAAACTCTTTATAGTGTTTTATTTACATTTTAGAGGCGATAAGGTTGATAATTTGGACAGATCGATTGAAAAAAAAGCAGTTTTCCACACAACAACACATTAGTTTCGCTTCCCCACAGGGCTCATTGCCTTGTTGAATAATGCAGAAACGGGCAGCGTGGGGGTCATGTCATTGATTTTGTTGGAAAGGGGCAAAAGTGTGCTTTACAATGGTATTGACATTACAGTTGATCTAGAATGTATTACGTTTTGGGGAGCTAAAATAAGGTCAACTGTACAGACCAAGGCGATGTACAAAAGTGAGTGAGTTTACGTTAATCAATAACTGTACTGTCAAAACCCTGCTCGTAAAATTGGCTAGGTTTATAATTAATGAAGCAGCACTATTAGCTAGACCAGGTAGTCCCTCGCGTTAGTTAGTTAGTTAGTTAGTTAGTTAGTTAGTTAGTTAGCATAACGTCATCTGTCAGGACAGCTTTTGAGTCAACATCATATTGAAATTTAAATGACTCGAATCCGGTTCAATATGACGTCAATAACTCTGTGAATAACATCATCATAGTCTAACAAAAAATATGCTATAGTAATAGCAAGCTAACAAAGTGGTGTCATGTTTGTCATTTATTATCATGTCTTGTCCCTGTGCTCCCCATGCTATTCGTTTCCCTCTGCTGGTCTTATTTGGTTCTTTCCCTCCTTCTATCCCTCTCTCTCCCCCTCCCTCTCTCACTCTCTCGCTCTCTCTTCTCTCTATCGTTCCGTTCCTGCTCCCAGCTGTTCCTATTCCCCTAATCATCATTTAGTCTTCCCACACCTGTTCCCGATCCTTTCCCCTGATTAGAGTCCCTATTTATTCCTTTGTGATCCGTTCCTGTCCCGTCGGTTCCTTGCTTTGTATTCACCATGCTGTGATTGTGTTTCGCCCTGTCCTGTCGTGTTTTTTGCCCTCATCAGATGCTGCGTGTGAGCAGGTGGCTCTATCAACTACGGCCTGCGCCTACCCGTTTTGGGACCTGCAGTCTGTGGCCGCTTCTCTAGTTATTCCCCTCTACAGACTAGAGGATTTTTGTTATTCCCTGTTTTGGATTTAAATAAACTCTGTTTCTGTTAAGTCGCTTTTGGGTCCTCTTTCACCTGCATGACAAGTGGACCTCAGGTTGTCCTTTGTCATCTCTGAGCTCTCTCCCTCTCCAGCTACCACAGAAATATATATTTGTTTCTGACAGATAAAAAAAGACTTTTGGAAACCACTTTGGCCTCCTAAAGTGTCACCGTACACAGAAATGCTGGTTTATTAATTAAGGACACACTAAAAAAAAGAAGAAAAGACAGGACAGGGCTCATGTTTAGAGTATTCACCGCAGTGTGTAATACAGTGTAGCTGGTTTTACACCATCCCAGGAAAGGAAAAACGACTCCCGGTTGAGACCAAAATCATTCGGGAAAGACCCTGTCCGGTGACGTCCATTCTAGGGACTATACAGCCTGGCTGACGCGACTACACTTAGAGGATATTCTGGATCTGGTGTCAACCAGACTACTACTATTAGCATCCTACAGGAAGGAGATAAATTACTTTCATTCTGACAGTTTTCCTTCGTTTCCGGCCGTTTTGGGTGTAGGTACTGGGGCGATTATTTTATTTTAAAGGGACTACGCTGAAAAAAAGAGAAAACGGTTTTGTTTCGGGAACATCAAAGTAACTGTGTTGTTAACTGCTGTAATTTGAGATAAACTACATCGATTGTTATTTCCCTTTATTTCTGAATGTCTGTATGGAGTCAAAGTCATAACTTGGCGCAGGTGTAGTTGAAGGCTATGTGGTGTGGTCGTGTAACATTCCAAACACCGTTTCCCGAAAAATCTGCCTTTCCTGTCGGAAGCCTGGAGAGTTGAGAGAGAGAGGGGCGAGCCCCCGAACATGATCTCACGGAGCGGGAATGCGAGGAGCCATGAGCTGGTCGGGTTGCCACGGCGGGCTGAGCTGCTCTGGAGCCGGGATTAACCTGGTCTACCTCTCGCTGCTGCTCTGGAGCTCCTGCTCTGGCATGGACGGACTGGCTGATTTCTCAAGTTAGTATGATGATGATGATGATAGGTGTGGTGACAATGATGATAGGTGTGGTGATGGTGTAATGATAATAGGTGTGGTGATGGTGTAATAATGATAGGTGTGGTGATGGTAATAAAGATAGGTGTGGTGATGGTGTAATAATGATAGGTGTGGTGATGGTGTAATTATAATAGGTGTGGTGATGGTGTAATGGTGATAGGTGTGGTGATGGTGTAATGATGATAGGTGTGGTGATGGTGTAATAATGATAGGTGTGGTGATGGTGTAATAATGATAGGTGTGGTGATGGTGTAATAATGATAGGTGTGGTGATGGTGTAATAATGATAGGTGTGGTGATGGTGTAATTATAATAGGTGTGGTGATGGTGTAATGATGATAGGTGTGGTGATGGTGTAATGATGATAGGTGTGGTGATGGTGTAATAATGATAGGTGTGGTGATGGTGTAATAATGATAGGTGTGGTGATGGTGTAATGATAATAGGTGTGGTGATGGTGTAATTGTGATAGGTGTGGTGATGGTGTAATAATGATAGGTGTGGTGATGGTGTAATTATAATAGGTGTGGTGATGGTGTAATGGTGATAGGTGTGGTGATGGTGTAATTGTGATAGGTGTGGTGATGGTAATAAATATAGGTGTGGTGATGGTGTAATAATGATAGGTGTGGTGATGGTGTAATGATGATAGGTGTGGTGATGGTGTAATGATGATAGGTGTGGTGATGGTAATAAATATAGGTGTGGTGATGGTGTAATGATGATAGGTGTGGTGATGGTGTAATGATGATAGGTGTGGTGATGGTGTAATGATGATAGGTGTGGTGATGGTGTAATAATGATAGGTGTGGTGATGGTAATAAAGATAGGTGTGGTGATGGTGTAATAATGATAGGTGTGGTGATGGTAATAAAGATAGGTGTGGTGATGGTGTAATGATGATAGGTGTGGTGATGGTGTAATAATGATAGGTGTGGTGATGGTGTAATAATGATAGGTGTGGTGATGGTGTAATGATAATAGGTGTGGTGATGGTGTAATTGTGATAGGTGTGGTGATGGTGTAATAATGATAGGTGTGGTGATGGTGTAATTATAATAGGTGTGGTGATGGTGTAATGGTGATAGGTGTGGTGATGGTGTAATTGTGATAGGTGTGGTGATGGTAATAAATATAGGTGTGGTGATGGTGTAATAATGATAGGTGTGGTGATGGTGTAATGATGATAGGTGTGGTGATGGTGTAATGATGATAGGTGTGGTGATGGTAATAAATATAGGTGTGGTGATGGTGTAATGATGATAGGTGTGGTGATGGTGTAATAATGATAGGTGTGGTGATGGTGTAATGATAATAGGTGTGGTGATGGTGTAATAATGATAGGTGTGGTGATGGTGTAATGATGATAGGTGTGGTGATGGTGTAATAATGATAGGTGTGGTGATGGTGTAATGATGATAGGTGTGGTGATGGTGTAATGATGATAGGTGTGGTGATGGTGTAATGATGATAGGTGTGGTGATGGTAATAAATATAGGTGTGATGATGGTGTAATGATAATAGGTGTGGTGATGGTGTAATGTTGATAGGTGTGGTGATGGTAATAAATATAGGTGTGGTGATGGTGTAATGATAATAGGTGTGGTGATGGTGTAATAATGATAGGTGTGGTGATGGTGTAATGATGATAGGTGTGGTGATGGTGTAATGATGATAGGTGTGGTGATGGTGTAATGATGATAGGTGTGGTGATGGTAATAAATATAGGTGTGGTGATGGTGTAATGATAATAGGTGTGGTGATGGTGTAATGATGATAGGTGTGGTGATGGTGATAAATATAGGTGTGGTGATGGTGTAATAATGATAGGTGTGGTGATGGTGTAATGATGATAGGTGTGGTGATGGTGTAATGATGATAGGTGTGGTGATGGTGTAATGATGATAGGTGTGGTGATGGTAATAAATATAGGTGTGGGTGATGGTGTAATGATAATAGGTGTGGTGATGGTGTAATGATAATAGGTGTGGTGATGGTGTAATGATGATAGGTGTGGTGATGGTAATAAATATAGGTGTGGTGATGGTAATAAATATAGGTGTGGTGATGGTGTAATGATAATAGGTGTGGTGATGGTGTAATGATAATAGGTGTGGTGATGGTGTAATAATGATAGGTGTGGTGATGGTAATAAATATAGGTGTGGTGATGGTGTAATAATGATAGGTGTGGTGATGGTAATAAATATAGGTGTGGTGATGGTGTAATAATGATAGGTGTGGTGATGGTAATAAATATAGGTGTGGTGGTGGTGTAATGATGATAGGTGTGGTGATGGTGTAATGATGATAGGTGTGGTGATGGTAATAAATATAGGTGTGGTGATGGTGTAATGATAATAGGTGTGGTGATGGTGTAATGATGATAGGTGTGGTGATGGTAATAAATATAGGTGTGGTGATGGTGTAATGATGATAGGTGTGGTGATGGTAATAAATATAGGTGTGGTGATGGTGTAATAATGATAGGTGTGGTGATGGTAATAAATATAGGTGTGGTGGTGGTGTAATGATGATAGGTGTGGTGATGGTGTAATGATGATAGGTGTGGTGATGGTGTAATAGTGATAGGTGGGGTGATGGTGTAATAGTGATAGGTGTGGTGATGGTGTAATAATGATAGGTGTGGTGATGGTAATAAATATAGGTGTGGTGATGGTGTAATAATGATAGGTGTGGTGATGGTGTAATGATGATAGGTGTGGTGATGGTAATAAATATAGGTGTGGTGATGGTGTAATGATGATAGGTGTGGTGATGGTGTAATGATGATAGGTGTGGTGATGGTGTAATGATGATAGGTGTGGTGATGTCACTGTGTTATAAGGATCAATTGATTTCTCCAACAGAATACCTGTCCCGGATCATTACCAGTCACTCTGTGCATGCGTGCGACGGACAGCAGTTACGTCTCTACTGTCCACGCCACTCCACCATCTCTATCCAGTCGGCGTTTTACGGCCGTGCCGACGCAGCGCTCTGCACCAATGGGACGGCTGCGGGTGTCAGAGCGGCCAACTACAGCTGTTCCGCGTTGACGACCCTACAGGTGTGTTGTGGCCAGACAAGGTTCCGTCGTAGGAATCCTTTTGTTGCACCAGAATAGGTATTTTCCCGCAGATGATCGAGTCATTCAGTGTTTTGTGTAACGTGGTAAAGTGACTGTTCCACTGGATGTCATAAGGTGAATGCACCAATTTGTAAGTCGCTCTGGATAAGAGCGTCTGCTAAATGACTTAAATGTAAATGTAATGTAAATGTAAGGATTCATGAAATTTAACCAACTCTTTCAAGTTGATGTAAGTTGAACTTCTTGATTGTGAATTATTAGACTCCTCTCTCTCTCTCTCTCTCTCTCTCTCTCTCTCTCTCTCTCTCTCTCTCTCTCTCTCTCTCTCTCTCTCTCTCTCTCTCTCTCTCTCTGTCTCTCTCTCTCTCTGTCTCTCTCTCTCTCTCTCTGTCTCTCTCTCTCTGTCTCTCTCTCTCTCTCTCTCTTTCTATCAGTAGAGATGTGTTATAGATCAGTAGAGATGTGGTATAGATCAGTAGAGATGTGGTATAGATCAGTAGAGATGTGGTATAGATCAGTAGAGATGTTATAGATCAGTAGAGATGTTATAGATCAGTAGAGATGTTATAGATCAGTAGAGATGGGTTATAGATCAGTAGAGATGTTATAGATCAGTAGAGATGTTATAGATCAGTAGAGATGTTATAGATCAGTAGAGATGTTATAGATCAGTAGAGATGTGGTATAGATCAGTAGAGATGTTATAGATCAGTAGAGATGTGGTATAGATCAGTAGAGATGTTATAGATCAGTAGAGATGGGTTATAGATCAGTAGAGATGTTATAGATCAGTAGAGATGTTATAGATCAGTAGAGATGTTATAGATCAGTAGAGATGTTATAGATCAGTAGTAGAGATGTGGTATAGATCAGTAGAGACGTGGTATAGATCAGTAGAGATGTTATAGATCAGTAGAGATGTTATAGATCAGTAGTAGAGATGTGGTATAGATCAGTAGTAGAGATGTGGTATAGATCAGTAGAGACGTGGTATAGATCAGTAGAGATGTTATAGATCAGTAGAGATGTTATAGATCAGTAGTAGAGATGTGTTATAGATCAGTAGAGATGTTATAGATCAGTAGAGATGGGTTATAGATCAGTAGAGATGGGTTATAGATCAGTAGAGATGGGTTATAGATCAGTAGTAGAGATGGGTTAGCTACCTGTCAATCACCTGGTGTTTTCTGTAGAAGTTACTGTCAGAGTGTCAGAGCCACAGAGACTGTCAGCTACCTGTCAATCACCTGGTGTTTGGGCCCGACCCCTGTCCTGGGACCATCAAGTACCTCCACGTCACCTACAAGTGTAAACCTAGTGAGTATTGTACTCTATTCCCCTCCCTGTCTCTCTATCCCCTCCCTGTCTCTCTCTATCCCCCTCCCTGTCTCTCTCTATCCCCCTCCCTCCCTGTCTCTCTCTATCCCCTCCCTCCCTCCTGCCTCTCTCTATCCCCTCCCTGTCTCTCTCTATCCCCTCCCTCCCTGTCTCTCTCTATCCCCTCCCTGTCTCTCTCTATGCCCTCCCTGTCTCTCTCCATCCCCTCCCTGTCTCTATCTCCCTCCCTCCCAGTCTCTCTCTATCCCCTCCCAGTCTCTCTCTATCCCCTCCCAGTCTCTCTCTATCCCCTCCCTCCCTGTCTCTCTATCCCCTCCCTGTCTCTCTCTATCCCCCTCCCTGTCTCTCTCTATCCCCTCCCTCCCTGTCTCTCTCTATCCCCTCCCTCCCTGTCTCTCTCTATCCCCTCCCTCCCTGTCTCTCTCTATTCCCCTCCCTGTCTCTCTCTATCCCCTCCCTGTCTCTCTCTATCCCCTCCCTGTCTCTCTCTATCCCCCTCCCTGTCTCTCTCTATCCCCTCCCTGTCTCTCTCTATCCCCCTCCCTCCCTGTCTCTCTCTATCCCCTCCCTGTCTCTCTCTATCCCCTCCCTGTCTCTCTCTATCCCCCTCCCTGTCTCTCTCTATCCCCTCCCTGTCTCTCTCTATCCCCCTCCCTCCCTGTCTCTCTCTATCCCCCTCCCTCCCTGTCTCTCTCTATCCCCGTCCCTCCCTGTCTCTCTCTATCCCCCTCCCTGTCTCTCTCTATCCCCCTCCCTGTCTCTCTCGATCCCCTCCCTGTCTCTCTCTATCCCCTCCCTGTCTCTCTCTATCCCCCTCCCTGTCTCTCTCTATCCCCCTCCCTGTCTCTCTCTATCCCCTCCCTGTCTCTCTCTATCCCCTCCCTGTCTCTCTCTATCCCCCTCCCTGTCTCTCTCTATCCCCTCCCTGTCTCTCTCTATCCCCCCTCCCTGTCTCTCTCTATCCCCTCCCTCCCTGTCTCTCTCTATCCCCCTCCCTCCCTGTCTCTCTCTATCCCCTCCCTCCCTGTCTCTCTCTATCCCCCTCCCTCCCTGTCTCTCTCTATCCCCCTCCCTCCCTGTCTCTCTCTATCCCCCTCCCTCCCTGTCTCTCTCTATCCCCCTCCCTCCCTGTCTCTCTATCCCCTCCATCCCTGTCTCTCTCTATCCCCTCCCTGTCTCTCTCTATCCCCCTCCCTCCCTGTCTCTCTCTATCCCCTCCCTGTCTCTCTCTATCCCCATCCCTCCCTGTCTCTCTCTATCCCCCTCCCTGTCTCTCTCTATCCCCCCTCCCTGTCTCTCTCTATCCCCTCCCTGTCTCTCTCTATCCCCCTCCCTGTCTCTCTCTATCCCCCTCCCTCCCTGTCTCTCTCTATCCCCTCCTGTCTCTCTCTATCCCCCCTCCCTCCCTGTCTCTCTCTATTCCCTCCCTGTCTCTCTCTATCCCCCTCCCTCCCTGTCTGTCTCTATCCCCCTCCCTGTCTCTCTCTATCCCCTCCCTGTCTCTCTCTATCCCCCTCCCTGTCTCTCTCTATCCCCCTCCCTCCCTGTCTCTCTCTATCCCCTCCCTGTCTCTCTCTATCCCCCTCCCTCCCTGTCTCTCTCTATCCCCTCCCTCCCTGTCTCTCTCTATCCCCTCCCTCCCTGTCTCTCTCTATCCCCTCCCCCTGTCTCTCTCTATCCCCCTCCCTGTCTCTCTCTATCCCCCTCCCTGTCTCTCTCTATCCCTCCCTGTCTCTCTCTATCCCCCTCCCTGTCTCTCTATCCCCCTCCCTGTCTCTCTCTATCCCCTCCCTGTCTCTCTCTATCCCCCTCCCTGTCTCTCTCTATCCCCCTCCCTCCCTGTCTCTCTCTATCCCCCCTCCCTGTCTCTCTCTATCCCCTCCCTCCCTGTCTCTCTCTATCCCCCTCCCTGTCTCTCTCTATCCCCCTCCCTGTCTCTCTCTATCCCCCTCCCTGTCTCTCTCTATCCCCCTCCCTGTCTCTCTCTATCCCCTCCCTGTCTCTCTCTATCCCCTCCCTGTCTCTCTCTATCCCCCTCCCTGTCTCTCTCTATCCCCCTCCCTGTCTCTCTCTATCCCCTCCCTGTCTCTCTCTATCCCCCTCCCTGTCTCTCTCTATCCCCTCCCTGTCTCTCTCTATCCCCCTCCCTGTCTCTCTCTATCCCCCTCCCTGTCTCTCTCTATCCCCCTCCCTGTCTCTCTCTATCCCCTCCCTCCCTGTCTCTCTCTATCCCCCTCCCTGTCTCTCTCTATCCCCCTCCCTGTCTCTCTCTATCCCCCTCCCTCCCTGTCTCTCTCTATCCCCTCCCTGTCTCTCTCTATCCCCCTCCCTGTCTCTCTCTCTCTATCCCCCTCTCTCCCTCTCTCTCTCTCTCTCTCCTCTCTCTCTCTCTCTCTCCTCCCTCCCTCTCTCTCTCTCTCTCTCTCTCTCTCTCTCTCTCTCTCTCTCTCTCTCTCTCTCTCTCTCTGTCTCTGTCTCTCTCTCTCTCTCTCTCTCTCTCTCTCTCTCTCTCTCTGTCTCTCTCCATGTCTTTCTCTCTCCCTCGCTCTCTTTCTCTCTCCCTCGCCCACATATCTGCAGTAAGCAGTATTTCTGTCAGAAAAATATACATCACAAAGAAAGTTTGTGTTTGTTCTTGTCTTTCCTGTTGCCCCCCCCCTCCCCTCTTTGTTAGCTGAGCATAAGAGCAGTGTGGTGTGTGAGGGAGAGAAGCTGACGTTACACTGTAAGCCTCCCAGAGTGCTGATCATCTACACAGCTGCTTACGGTAGGGGTCTGGGTCATACCTGTCCCTCACAGGACAGAGGAACACCCCCGTTTGGTGAGTGGACAGCAGAGGAGAGACTCACGCTGTGTTCATAACCAAGTGGGATGGTGGTATTTACCACATAAAACTGGTAGAAATCTACTTGAACGCCCTTCCAACTGGTAATTACTAGTGGTCAACTCGTCTATCATCCCTGAGCTCTGACTTCACCTCAATAACAGCTTTTTTGGGGCTGTTAAATGCTACAACATAACATAATGTATAAAAAGCTATAAATATGGGGTCTGGGGTCTATAAATATGTTTTTTAAACATGAGATTGGCTTGACAAGAAAAGCTTTCAAAAGGACTTTGAGGTAAAAGTTGAAGTACTCAATAAAAAAAAGAAAAAGGCAGATTTATTTATTTTTGCGACTTAATATGTTTTTTGAAAACTGTAAATTTGTTTACAAGCATGATATCTGTACTTTTAGTTTATGGTAGCCAATCAGACACAGCTTGTTGTTCATTAGCCAATCAGCTTTTCTCCACCAGTTCAAAGCACGTGACTGCATCCAAGTGGTATTTATGATATGACTGGTAATTACCACTTTCTCACTTGGTGATGAACGCAGCATCAATTCACTTTCAACACTGTCAAAACATTTACTCTGAAAGTTATGGGAATGCACGTGGCACACTTTCAGGTACTATGTATCACACGCAAAGATACAAAAACTGATACAATAATTAAATGCTTGATGGAGTTGGACCCTTAACATGCCTCCGTGCTTGACTTTAGTTGATCTCCCTCTCCCTCTCCCTGTCTCCGTGTCCCTGTCCGTCTCCCTGTCTCTGTCTCTCTCTCTCTCTCTGTCTCTCTCTCTCTCTCTCTCTCTCTCTCTCTCTCTCTCTCTCTCTCTCTCTCTCTCTCTCTCTCTCTCTCTCTCTCTCTCTCTCTCTCTCTCTCTCTCTCTCTCTCTCTCTCTCTCTCTCTGTCTCTCTCTCTCTGTCTCTCTCTCTCTCTCTCTCTCTCTCTCTGTCTCTCTCTCTCTCTCTCTCTCTCTCTCTCTCTCTCTCTCTCTCTCTCTCTCTCTCTCTCTCTCTGTGTGTGTAGAGTGTTTGAACCACAATGCGGTTCACACTCTGTCACAGAGCTGCTACAGCAAACAGAGGTGTGTTGTCGCCGTAGACAACCAGACCTTCAGAGACCCCTGCTACCCTGGAACCAGGAAGTACCTGACTGTACTCTACTCCTGTGGTAGGAAAATACCTTTATGACTAATAGAACTAATAGAATAGAATATGACTAATAGAATATGACTAATTAAATGAATAGAATATGACTAATAAAACTAATAGAATATGACTAATATAATATAACTCGTAGAATATGACTAATATAATAGAACTAATAGAATATAACTAATAGAATATGACTAATAGAACTAATAGAATATGACTAATAGAATATAACTAATAGAATATGATTAATAGAACTAATAGAATATGACTAATAGAATATAACTAATAGAATATGATTAATAGAACTAATAGAATATGACTAATAGAACTAATAGAATAGAATATGACTAATAGAACTAATAGAATATGACTAATAGAACTAATAGAATATGACTAATAGAATATAACTAATAGAATATGATTAATAGAACTAATAGAATATGACTAATAGAATATAACTAATAGAATATGATTAATAGAATATGACTAATATAATATAACTCGTAGAATATGACTAATATAATAGAACTAATAGAATATAACTAATAGAATATGACTAATAGAATATGATTAATAGAACTAATAGAATAAAACTAATAGAATATGATTAATAGAACTAATAGAATATAACTAATAGAATATGATTAATAGAATATGACTAATATAATAGAACTAATAGAATATAACTAATAGAATATGACTAATAGAATATGATTAATAGAACTAATAGAATAGAACTAATAGAATATGACTAATAGAATATGACTAATATAACTAATAGAATATGACTAATATAATAGAACTAATAGAATATGACTAATATGACTAATAGAATATGACTAATAGAACTCGTAGAATATGACTAATATAATAGAACTAATAGAATATAACTAATAGAATATGACTAATAAAACTAATAGAATATATCTAATAGAATATGACTAATAGAATATGACTAATAGAACATGACTAATAGAATATATCTAATAGAACTAATAGAATATGACTAATAGAATATGACTAATAGAATATATCTAATAGAATATGACTAATAGAATATGACTAATAGAATATATCTAATAGAATATGACTAATAGAATATGACTAATAGAATATGACTAATAGAATATAACTAATAGAATATGACTAATAGAATATGACTAATAGAATATGACTAATAGAATATGACTAATAGAATATGACTAATAGAACATGACTAATAGAATATATCTAATAGAATATGACTAATAGAACTAATAGAATATGACTAATAGAACTAATAGAATATGACTTATAGAACTAACAGAATATGACTAATAGAACTAATAGAAATGGACTAATAGAATAGAACTAATAGAATAGAACTAATAGAGTATGACTAATAGAATATGACTAATATAACTAATAGAATATGACTAATAGAATATGACTAATATAACTACTAGAAATGGACTAATAGAATATGACTTATAGAACTAATAGAATATGACTAATAGAACTAATAGAATATTGCTAATAGAACTAATAGAATATGACTAATAGAACTCATAAAATATGACTACTAGAACTAACAGAATATGACTAACAGAATATGACTAATAGAATAGAACTAATAGAAATGGACTAATAGAATAGAACTAATAGAATAGAACTAATAGAGTATGACTAATAGAATATGACTAATATAACTAATAGAATATGACTAATAGAATATGACTAATAGAACTAATAGAATATGACTAATAGAATATGACTATTATAACTAATAGAATATGACTAATAGAATATGACTAATAGAACTAATAGAGTATGACTAATAGAATATGACTAATATAACTAATAGAATATGACTAATAGAATATGACTAATAGAACTAATAGAATATGACTAATAGAATATGACTATTATAACTAATAGAATATGACTAATAGAATATGACTAATAGAACTAATAGAATATGACTAATAGAATATGACTATTATAACTAATAGAATATGACTAATAGAATATGACTATTATAACTAATAGAATATGACTAATAGAATATGACTAATATAACTAATAGAATATGACTAATAGAATATGACTAATAGAACTAATAGAATATGACTAATATAACTAATAGAATATGACTAATAGAATATGACTAATAGAACTAATATAATATGACTAATATAACTAATAGAATATGACTAATATAACTAATAGAATATGACTAATAGAATATGACTAATAGAACTAATAGAATATGACTAATAGAATATGACTAATAGAATATGACTAATATAACTAATAGAATATGACTAATAGAATATGACTAATAGAACTAATAGATTATAACTAATAGAATATGACTAATAGAATATGACTAATAGAACTAATAGAATATGACTAATAGAATATGACTAATATAACTAATAGAATATGACTAATAGAATATGACTAATAGAATATGACTAATATAATAGAACTAATATAACTAACAGAATATGACTAATAGAACTAATAGAATATGACTAATAGAATATGACTAATAGAACTAATAGAATATGACTAATAGAATATGACTAATATAATATGACTAATATAACTAATAGAATATGACTAATATAACTAATAGAATATGACTAATAGAATATGACTAATATAACTAATAGAATATGACTAATATAATATGACTAATATAACTAATAGAATATGACTAATATAACTAATAGAATATGACTAATATAATATGACTAATATAACTAACAGAATATGACTAATAGAACTAATAGAATATGACTAATAGAACTAATAGAATATGACTAATAGAATATGACTAATATAACTAACAGAATATGACTAATAGAACTAATAGAAATGGACTAATAGAATATGACTAATAGAACTAATAGAAATGGACTAATAGAATATGACTAATAGAATAGAACTAATAGAATAGAACTAATAGAAATGGACTAATAGAATATGACTAATAGAATAGAACTAATAGAAATGGACTAATAGAATATGACTAATAGAATAGAACTAATAGAAATGGACTAATAGAATATGACTAATAGAACTAATAGAAATGGACTAATAGAATATGACTAATAGAATAGAACTAATAGAAATGGACTAATAGAATATGACTAATAGAATAGAACTAACAGAATAGAACTAATAGAATATGACTAATAGAATATGACTAATATAACTAACAGAATATGACTAATAGAACTAATAGAATAGAACTAATAGAAATGGACTAATAGAATATGACTAATAGAACTAATAGAAATGGACTAATAGAATATGACTAATATAATAGAACTAATAGAATAGGACTAATAGAATATGACTAATAGAATATGACTAATAGAACTAATAGAAATGGACTAATAGAATAGAACTAATAGAATAGAACTAATAGAATAGAACTAATATAATATGACTAATAGAATATGACTAATAGAATATGACTAATAGAAATGGACTAATAGAATATGACTAATAGAATATGACTAATAGAATATGACTAATAGAATATGACTAATAGAACTAATAGAAATGGACTAATAGAATATGACTAATAGAATAGAACTAATAGATACCGCCAAATACGTCTCGTGTCTGAGCCGTTGATTTGCGACTCCACTTTATCTCTATACTGACATTTCACTTGTTTGATCGTCTTGTGGAGGGAATAAGTACACTGTTTGTATTCGTCCATATTCCCAATCACCTTTCCATGGTTCAATGCGGTGGTTCGCGCTTTCAGTTTTGCAAGAATGCCGCCATCTATCCACGGTTTCTGATTAGGGTAGGTTTTAATAGTCATAGTGGGTACAACATCTCCTATACACTTCCTTATAAACTCACTCAGCGAAACAGAGTATACGTCAATATTATTCTCTGAGGCTACCCGAAACATGTCCCAGTCTGCGTGATCAAAACAATCTTGAAGTGTGGATTCCGATTGGTCAGACTAGAGTTGTCACATGCGCTGAATACAACAGGTGTTGATCTTACTGTGAAATACTTACTAACAAGCCCATAACCAACAATGTAGTTTTAAGAAAAATAAGAGTTCAGAAAAATATTTACTAAATAAAGTAAAAAAAAGAAAAGAGCAACAATAAAATAACGAGGCGATATACAGGTGGGACCCGTACCGAGTCGATGTGCGGGGGTACGGGTTATTCGCGGTAATTGAGGTAATATGTACATGTAGGTAGGGGTAAAGTGACTATGCATAGATAATAAAAGAGTAGCAGCAGTGTATATGTAGGTAGGGGTAAAGTGACTATGCATAGATAATAAACAGAGAGTAGCAGCAGTGTATATGTAGGTAGGGGTAAAGTGACTATGCATAGATAATAAACAGAGAGTAGCAGCAGTGTATATGTAGGTAGGGGTAAAGTGACTATGCATAGATAATAAACAGAGAGTAGCAGCAGTGTATATGTAGGTAGGGGTAAAGTCACTATGCATAGATAATAAACAGAGAATAGCAGTAGTGTATATGTAGGTAGGGGTAAAGTGACTATGTATAGATAATAAACAGAGAGTAGCAGCAGTGTATATGTAGGTAGGGGTAAAGTGACTATGTATAGATAATAAACAGAGAGTAGCAGTAGTGTATATGTAGGTAGGGGTACAGTGATTATACATAGATAATAAACAGAGAGTAGCAGCAGTGTATATGTAGGTAGGGGTACAGTGATTATACATAGATAATAAACAGAGAGTAGCAGCAGTGTATATGTAGGTAGGGGTAAAGTGACTATGCATAGTAATAGATAATAAACCACAAATAGCAGCAGTGTAAAAAAGGGCGTGTCAATGTAAATAGTCTGGGTCGCCATTTGATTAGCTGTTCAGCAGTCTTATCGCTGCTGTTAAGAAGCCTTTTGGACCTAGACTTGGTGCTCCGGTACCGCTTGCCGGGCCCTCCTCAGCCCTTCCTCTGACACCGCCTGCTATAGAGGTCCTGGATGGCAGGAAGCTCGGTCCCAGTGATGTACTGGGCCGTACGCACTACCCTCAGTAGTGCGTTGTGGTCGGATGCCGAGCAGTTGCCGTACCAGGCGGTGATGCAACCGGTCAGGATGCTCTTGATGGTGCAGCTGTAGAACTTGTTGAGGTTTCGGGGACCCGTGTCTCCTGAGAGGGAATACAGGGCATTCAGAAAGTATTCAGACCCCTTCCCTTTTCCACATTCTGTTACGTTACACCCATTCTAAAATTGATTAAATATTTTTTCCCTCATCAATCTACACACAATATCCCATAAAGACATCACAATACCCCATAAAGACAAAGCAAAAACAGGTTTTTAGACATTTTTGCAAATGTGTATTAAATATAAAAAATGGAAATATCACATTTCACATAAGTCTTCAGATACTTTGTTGAAGCACCTTTGTCAGTGATTACAGCCTGGAGTCTTCTTGGGTCTGATGCTACTAGCTTGGGACACCTGTATTTTGGCAGTTTCTCCCATTCTTCTCTGCAGATCCTCTCAAGCTCTGTCAGGTTGGATGGGGAGTGTTGCTGCACAGCTATTTTCAAGTCTCTCCAGAGATGTTAGATTGGGTTCAAGTCCGGCCTCTGGCTGGGTCATTCAAGGACACTGAGGCTTGTCCCGAAGCCACTCCTGTGTTGTCTTGGCTGTGTGCTTAGGGTTGTTGTCCTGTTGGAAGGTGAACCTTCGCCCCAGTCTGAGGTCCTGAGTGCCTTGGAGCAGGTTTTCATCAAGGATCTTTCTGTACTTCGCTCCATTCATCTTTCCCTCGATCCTGACTAGTCTCCCAGTCCCTGCCACTGAAAAACATCTCCACAGAATGATGCTGCCACCACCACCATGCTTCCCCGTAGGGATGGTATTGGACAGGTGATGAGCGGTGCCTGGTTTCCTCCAAACGTGACGCTTGGCATTCAGGCCAAAGAGTTCAATCTTGGTTTCATTAGACCAGAGAGTCTTGTTTCTCATGGTCTGAGTCCTTTAAGTGCCTTTTGCCAAACTCCAAGTGGGCTGGTATGAGGAGTGACTTCCGTCTGGCCACTGTACCATAAAGGCCTGATTGGTGGAGTGCTGCAGAGATGGTTGTATTATCGCCACAGAGGAACTCTGGAGCTCTGTCAGAGTGACCATACGGTTCTTGGTCACTTCCCTGACCAAGGCCCTTCTCCCCCGATAGCTCAGTTTGGCCGGGTAGCCAGTTCTAGGAAGAGCCTTGTTTGTTCCAAACTTCTTCCTTTTAAGAATGATGGAGGCGACTCTGTTCTTGGGGACCTTCAATGCTGCATACATTTTTTGGTACCCTTCCCCAGATCTGTGCCTCGACACAATCCTTTATCTGAGCTCTACGGAAAATTCCTTCGACCTCGTGGCTTGGTTTTTGCTCTGACATGTCCTGTCCAACTGTGGGACCTTATATAGACAGGCGTGTGCCTTTCCAAATCATGTCCAACCAATTGAATTTACCACAGATGGACTCCAATCAAGTTGTAGAAACATCTCAAGGATGATCAATGGAAACAGGATGCACCTGAGCTCAATTTCTTAGCTTTTTAACTAGCTCATCAGTATGTTTAAATCCTTGTCAATCCAAATGGCAAGACATTTATAGGCGGGAACTTGATCGATGGGAGATCCATACAATTAGTAAATATGTCTGACATTTTTTTTGTGAGAATTAGAGAACAACATATTTCATATAAACATCAAAAATCAGAACTCACCATGAGGGGCAGCAGCTGTTGTGGGATCTGCATGTGAGATAAAAAATATATATATATGTTTTAGAGTTAATTTCGTTCGAGGAGGAGGCGATTCCATACCTCATGGGGCGGAGAGACGATTTTGCAATTTTATAACACATTTCATGCAATTTGACTCATTTTGCCACGTGGACGGAGAGGAAAACGAGCTGTTTTACAGCTAATTTCTTGTAATTTTGCCATAGGGTGTAGACAAATGTTTGCAGACTGACTAGCTAAATCAATGTGGGCCCCTCGGCCGGTAATAATCGACCATGATTATTTAGATAGCTGGCCGCTAGACTATCTTACCAATTCAAAAAAAAAAAAACACATTTGTTGACATGGACTGATTGAGTGACTGACGTGACAAGAGAAACTGCTGATCAACAACCACATTTACAAATGTCATCTTGTGTATTGTACTATTCCACCGCACAGGAAGTTGAGACTCTGATGAGTTCTTAATAAAACATTTAAAAAAAGACTCAGACCCCAGACATCAGACCCAAGACATCAGACCCCAGGCATCAGACCCCAGACATCAGACCCAAGACATCAGACCCCAGGCATCAGACCCAAGACATCAGACCCCAGACCCCAGGCATCAGACCCCCAGGCATCAGACCCCCAGGCATCAGACCCCAGGTATCAGACCCAAGGTATCAGACCCCAGGCCCCAGGTATCAGACCCCAGACCCCAGGCATCAGACCCCAGGCATCAGACCCCAGGCATCAGACCCCAGGCATCAGACCCCAGACATCAGACCCCAGACCCCAGACCCCAGACATCAGACCCCAGACCTCACACAGCACAAAGAAAACAGAGAAAACACCAGGCTAGAAATAGACTTGGAGAATGGCATCTACAGTGCTCCGCCGACAGACACACTTCCTGTGGAGCTTCCTGTGATTGGACCAAATGCCAGGCCCTTTGTGAGGTCATCGGCTAACAGACGTTGTCGTGCGAATGGTAATTGGATTATGGATTGTACTCATGAAGCACTAATCTAGGACCAGGGCCGTACTCATGAGGTCTGAGTTGGAGCACTAATCTAGGACCAGGGCTGTATTCATGGTGTCTGAGTTGGAGCTCTAATCTAGGACCAGGGCCGTATTCATGGTGTCTGTGTTGGAGCACTAATCTAGGACCAGGGCTGTATTCATGGTGTCTGAGTTGGAGCACTAATCTAGGACCAGGGCCGTATTCATGAGGTGTCTGAGTTGGAGCTCTAATCTAGGACCAGGGCCGTATTCATGGTGTCAGAGTTGGAGCTCTAATCTAGGACCAGGGCCGTATTCATGGTGTCAGAGTTGGAGCTCTAATCTAGGACCAGGGCCGTATTCATGGTGTCTGAGTTGGAGCTCTAATCTAGGACCAGGGCCGTACTCATGAAGAGTCTCAGAGTTGGAGCTCTAATCTAGGACCAGGGCTGTACTCATGAAGAGTCTCAGAGTTGGAGCGCTAATCTAGGACCAAGCGTCTGAGTTGGAGTGCTGTGTGTGAGTCAATGAAACGACCATGTTGTATGACTGAGTGGAATTTCTTTGAATTGCACTGAATTAAATTCTACTTCCTGTGGGGTGTGGCCAATTCAATTAAAATTTCAACTCACGAGTTGAATAGGAGTAAATTAGAAAATTCTGAATTGGATTCATATGGACAGATCCTAGATAGGTCATAATGAATTAGATTCATATGGACAGATCCTAGATAGATCCTAATGAATTAGATTCATATTGACAGATCCTAGATAGATCCTAATGAATTAGATTCATATGGACAGATCATAATGAATTAGATTCATATGGACAGATCATAATGAATTAGATTCATATGGACAGATCATAATGAATTAGATTCATATGGACAGATGCTAGATAGATCCAAATGAATTAGATTCATATGGACAGATCATAATGAATTAGATTCATATGGACAGATCCTAGATAGATCCAAATGAATTAGATTCATATGGACAGATCATAATGAATTAGAATCATATGTACAGATCCTAGATAGATCCTAATGAATTAGATTCATATGGACAGATCCTAATGAATTAGATTCATATGGACGGGGGGACTTGGTCCTAAATCAGGCACTCCTTCTCTGAGATGCTTTGTGGATATGGCCCCTTCCTGTGGCGCTTCCTGTGATTGGTTCAAATGCCAGGCTCTTTGTGAGACCATCAGCTGATAGACATTGTTGTGAATATAATCATTTGGGGGATTTAAACTTTCGACCAGTGTTGAAAGGTCCCTTTGGACAGATCATATCATCTCCATTGATACACAAAACAATACCAGTTTCCCTTCGCTGGTTACTTACCAACGCAACAAGTCTAGCAGAAAACACTGCTCATCTCTGTGTGTTTGACTCTTTCGAGAGTCCTCTTTTGGATGCACTGTAAGAGTAGTTACGAGCGAGAAGTGTGTGTGTGTGCGTACGACAGAGAAGTATAGGAGTACATTCCTCACAGGTAACACTCTGTGTTTTCCCCGTACAGTACCACAGACATTACTGCAGGAAGCAGACCCAGGTGTACTACACAGACCCACCTCTCACCCAAAAGGTACTGTCATCAATATGTAAATAATACCCAGTTGATTCCTCAACTGTGACATGACAACTATGCAAGGACCCAAACAACAGGAAATGGCTTTATTCAGGTGGTTACGGTCTGGTTTCCCGGATGTCCATTAAGCCGAGTTCTGGACTAAAAAGCTGTATGGAGAATCTCCATCAAACGTGTTTTAATCCAGAACTAGGATTAGGGCTCTATACAGTCAGATCCGCTTTAGCCAACATTCGCATAGCAGTTGTTTTGGTGGTGTTGTTGGAGGAGGTGGGATTAGGGCTCTATACAGTCAGATCCGCTTTAGCCAACATTCGCATAGCAGTTGTTTTGGTGTTGTTGTTGGAGGAGGTGGGATTAGGGCTCTATACAGTCAGATCCGCTTTAGCCAACATTCGCATAGCAGTTGTTTTGGTGGTGTTGTTGGAGGAGGTGGGATTAGGGCTCTATACAGTCAGATCCGCTTTAGCCAACATTCGCATAGCAGTTGTTTTGGTGGTGTTGTTGGAGGAGGTGGGATTAGGGCTCTATACAGTCAGATCCACTTTAGCCAACATTCGCATAGCAGTTGTTTTGGTGGTGTTGTTGGAGGAGGTGGGACTGTATTAGAGCGATCAAATCCAGCAGTGGCTCCCGGCATTATACTTAAAGCTTATGTTGCCATTGGCTACACAGAGTCGCCTATTAACAGAAAGTCCATGCAGCCTTGTATCAAAGTTCCAACACTGGAATGTGAGATCTAATCTACACCTCCATTAGAATAAGAGAAATACTGATTTATTTTCTTTCATGATTTTTCCCAGCCCACCCCGGTCCTCCCCCAGCCCACCCCGGTCCTCCCCCAGCCCACCCCGGTCCTCCCCCAGCCCACCCTGGTCCTCCCCCAGCCCACCCTGGTCCTCCCCCAGCCCACCCAGATCCTGCAGATGTGGCTGTCTTTCCTAAGGACTCCAGAACACCAGGAAACACAGGAGTCATGATGAGTAACTCTGTTATGACTTACTCCTATATTAAAGGTACAGGCACACACACACGCTAACACACACACGCTAACACACACGCTAACACACACACACACACACACACAAAAATCATCCATCTCTGTATTAACCCCTCTCCTCTCCTCTCCTCTCCTCTCCTCTCCTCTCCTCTCCTCCCCCCTCTCCTCCCCCTCCTCTCCCCTCCCCCTCCCTCCTCCCTCTCCTCTCCTCTCCTCCTCCCTCGCCTCCCCCCCCTCGCCTCCCTCCCCTCGCCTCCCCTCGCCTCTCCTCCCCTCCCCTATCCTCTCCACTCCCCTCGCCTCCCCTCTCCCCTCGCCTCCCCTCTCCCCTCGCCTCCCCTCTCCTCCCCTCCCCTCTCCTCTCCTCCTCTCTCCTCCCCTCCCCCTCCCCTCCCCTCCCCTCCCCTCCCCTCCTCTCCTCTCCTCTCCTCCCCTCTCCTCTCCTCTCCTCCCCAGAGCACCCAGAGACTGCTGCGTTGCTGTTCACCTCCAGTGTGTGTGTTGGTCTGCTACTCACCCTGCTGGCTGTGTCTATCAGACTGACCTGTAGGGGGCTCCGCCACACACACAAAACACAAACATGCAGGAGCCAGGAAGAGGAGGATGATGATGATGATGAAGAAGAGGAGGAGATGACTGACTGCTCGCTGCTGTCGGACTCAGACAGGCAGCTGGCTTACTGCTGGGAGGAAGTGAGCTACAGGACAGCGGACGCGGAGAGGCTAGAACGCATGGAGAGGAGGGACATGGTGATCCAGGAGATCTGGATGAACTCTGATCTCTACGGGACGTCCTGTGATCAGAACCAGACTCCTTCTCTACCACTCAGTTACACACAGCTGGAGTAACAGAACCAGACTCCTTATCTACTACTCAGTTACACAGCTGGAGTAACAGAACCAGACTCCTTATCTACTACTCAGTTACACAGCTGGAGTAACAGAACCAGACTCCTTATCTACTACTCAGTTACACACAGCTGGAGTAACAGAACCAGACTCCTTATCTACTACTCAGTTACACAGCTGGAGTAACAGAACCAGACTCCTTATCTACTACTCAGTTACACAGCTGGAGTAACAGAACCAGACTCCTTATCTACTACTCAGTTACACACAGCTGGAGTAACAGAACCAGACTCCTTATCTACTACTCAGTTACACACAGCTGGAGTAACAGAACCAGACTCCTTATCTACTACTCAGTTACACACAGCTGGAGTAACAGAACCAGACTCCTTCTCTACTACTCAGTTGCACACAGCTGGAGTAACAGAACCAGACTCCTTATCTACTACTCAGTTACACATAGCTGGAGTAACAGAACCAGACTCCTTATCTACTACTCAGTTACACAGCTGGAGTAACAGAACCAGACTCCTTATCTACTACTCAGTTACACACAGCTGGAGTAACAGAACCAGACTCCTTATCTACTACTCAGTTACACACAGCTGGAGTAACAGAACCAGACTCCTTATCTACTACTCAGTTACACACAGCTGGAGTAACAGAACCAGACTCCTTATCTACTACTCAGTTACACACAGCTGGAGTAACAGAACCAGACTCCTTATCTACTACTCAGTTACACACAGCTGGAGTAACAGAACCAGACTCCTTATCTACTATTCAGTTACACACAGCTGGAGTAACAGAACCAGACTCCTTATCTACTACTCAGTTACACAGCTGGAGTAACAGAACCAGCCTCCTTATCTACTACTCAGTTACACAGCTGGAGTAACAGAACCAGCCTGTATGTGTGAGAGAGAGTTATTTTTTACCTTTATTTAACGAGGCAAGTCAGTTAAGAACAAATTCCTCTCCTCTCCCCTCCTCTTCCTCTCCTCCTCTCCTAGTCCAACGCTCTAACCACTAGGCTACCCTGCCGCCCCAGTTATGCTACAGGGAGGGGATTACTGGGTCGTCTGGTCCATCAGACTGACCCCTAGTCTACACTAAGTGATTGAGGGATGTTTTGGTAATGTGAATATAGGAATTCCAGAGTTTGGAACCTCTGTATCTGATAAGAGAATTCTCTCTGGTTTTATGGATTTGGGAATGAACCTGGAAGAATACATTGAAGGGGTTAGGTAGGTTGTCAGGGAAGTATGTATATTTATAGATGAAGGTGAATAATTGGAGTATATTAATGTTGTATTTGGAAGATAATATATTGAGTTTCTTAAACGGGGGGGGGGGGGATGGAGTTAGTTAGAGGAGGTGGCTAGTCTGGCCAATGTCTTTTGTATGATGAGTAATTTGTGTATGTAGGAAACTAATATCTTTCCAGGACAACTTTTCATCACAGAGGAATCTAGTAGATTTCATTGCATTTTGATATTCTGGCTCTTTTTGTATAGACACACATTTACATATATTATATAGTTCAGATTCTTACCTGTGAATACAATGTAGTGGGATTTATCAATATTTATAGTTAATCTGGAACCATTCGGGAAAATGTGGCCACGCATGACTTGGCTTCATTGATTTGTGAATTGAATTTTTTTTTGTGTGATCAAATCAAGTTGGTATCATCGGCAAAAAAGAATGTGAAGTACGGTAGGTCATTGATATACAGATTAGGAATAACAAAGGTCCAAGGATCGAACCCTGTGGAACGCCACAGGAAATCTTCGCACTTGGTAGATGAACAACCATTTGCATACAGAAATGGTTTTCTAATCATAAACATAATTATATAGCCATTTATATGTATAATCATGACAACCATAAATATGCAATTTAGCAAGTATTATTTCATGATTAACCGTGTCAAACATTCTAGATCAATCTAGAAAGACGACAAGAGCGTATTCATTGTTGTTCAGGCTATTTTATTAGGATCTCTATTAGCTGTTGCAAAAGCAGCAGCTACTCTTATAATAATAATAATAATAATATATAATATCCAATAGGGGAGAGTCGTGTTGCTTTATCTGTTTTTTGAAACCAGGTTTGCTGTTTATTTGAGCAATATGAGATGGAACAGAGTTACATGCAATAAGGGCTCTATATAATACTGTATGCTTTCTTGAATTTGTTCTGGTGACTATGAAAAGACCCCTGGTGGCATAAGTGTGTGTGTGTCAGAGCTGTGTTTAAGTTGACTATGCAAACAATTTGGGATCTTCAACACAATGTTATTAAAAGAAGTGATGCAGTCAAGTCTCTCCTCAACTCTTAACCAAGAGAGAGACTGGCACAGTATTTTTATCAGCCCTCTGATTACAATGGAGAACAAAACGTGCCGCTCTGTTCTGGGCCAGCTGCAGCTTAACTAGGTCTCTCCTTGCAGCACTGGACCACAAGACTGGACAATAATCAAGATAAAACAAAACTAGAGCCTGCAGAACTTGCTTTATGGAGTTTGGTGTCAAAAAATACTTGATTTATTACTGATGATTTTTGAGAGCGGTTGTAACCAAGGTTTCCAGAAGGAGAAGAAGTGGTGAAATAAAGAATTGAAGTTCACAACATGACCAAAGATACGTGGACACCTGCTTGTCGATCAACTCATTCCAAAATCATGGGCGTTAATATGGAGTTGGTCCCTCCACTTGACAAATCAAATGACAAAACACTCAGCCCTCCAACACTCAGGTCAGTCAAGATGTTCCATGACATACTTTAGAACACTCAGGTCAGTCAAGATGTTCCATGACATACTTTAGAACACTCAGGTCAGTCAAGATGTTCCATGACATACTTTAGAACACTCAGGTCAGTCAAGATGTTCCATGACATACTTTAGAACACTCAGGTCAGTCAAGATGTTCCATGACATACTTTAGAACACTCAGGTCAGTCAAGATGTTCCATGACATACTTTAGAACACTCAGGTCAGTCAAGATGTTCCATGACATACTTTAGAACACTCAGGTCAGTCAAGATGTTCCATGACATACTTTAGAACACTCAGGTCAGTCAAGATGTTCCATGACATACTTTAGAACACTCAGGTCAGTCAAGATGTTCCATGACATACTTTAGAACACTCAGGTCAGTCAAGATGTTCCATGACATACTTTAGAACACTCAGGTCAGTCAAGATGTTCCATGACATACTTTAGAACACTCAGGTCAGTCAAGATGTTCCATGACATACTTTAGAACACTCAGGTCAGTCAAGATGTTCCATGACATACTTTAGAACACTCAGGTCAGTCAAGATGTTCCATGACATACTTTAGAACAGAAGTAGGACAGACCTCCGCTAGATACATTTACATGGACTCTTGCACCCAGCAGGCCTTAATGAGAAATTACATTTTTCTTGCAGCTTGTTTTTTGTAATAAGTTCTGAATAGGCCAAACATTTAGGTTAATGACATCATAATGACAGGTAATGACATCATAATGACAGGTAATGACATCACAATGACGGAATGAAATCACAATGACAGGTAATGACATCATAATGACAGGTAATGACATCATAATGACGGAATGACATCACAATGACAGGTTGGCATATAGTATTTTGTATTGTGTGTCTATTCACCGGAGCGTTGTTCTATTTCTGTTCTTTGGATTTTACACAGGAGGAGCCGGCAGCTGATTTAACTTTGTATAAAGTGGATCCGAGCACATTGTTTATCTTTTTTTTTCACGGTATACAGAGACGATGAAAAACACTTGCTTCTGAGTTCCAGATGGCTGAGTGCTGGTCTGAACTGGCACACTATATAGGGGATAAGGTGTCTTTCGGGACGCTTTTCAAGACGTTAAATATTACACAGTCTTGAGACTGTATCGGTTAGCAATATACACTGAGTGGACCAAACATTAAGAACACCTGCTCTTTCCATGACAGACTGACCAGGAGGAAATATATAATTCCTTATTGTTAAATCCACTTCAATCAGTGTAGATGATGAAGGGGAAGAGACGGGTTAAATAAGAATTTTGAAGCCTTGAGACATGGATGGTGTCTGGGCAAGATAAAAGACTGAAGTGCCTTTATAAAGGGGTATGGTAGAGGGTGTCAGGCGCATCGGTTTGTGTCAAGAACTGCAACGCTGCTGGGTTTTTCACACTCAACAGTTTCCCATGTGTATCAAGAATGGTCCACCACCCCAAGGACATCCAGTCAACTTGACACAACTGTGGGAAGCATTGGAGTCTACATGGGCCAGCATGTCTGTGGAATGCTTTCGACACCTTGTAGAGTCCATGCCTAGGGCAAAAGGGGGGTGGGGTGCAACTCAATATTAGGAAGGTGTTCCTTTGGTATAGTATGTTGCTTCAGAAGCTTGAGAAATGTTCCACTCTATGTGTCCAGGTTTCCACTTCCTACCCTGTCCTGCTTGGAAACAGCTCTGTAGTTCACACCTGTTTGGAATCCTAGTCTTTCTACCCCCCCCCCCCCAAGGGACAGTTCCCTTCGCTGTTCTGGAACCTTCACCCCTCTGTTGTTCTGGAACCTTCACCCCTCCTCTGTTGTTCTGGAACCTTCACCCCTCTGTTGTTCTGGAACCTTCACCCCTCTGTTGTTCTGGAACCTTCACCCCTCCTCTGTTGTTCTGGAACCTTCACCCCTCCTCTGTTGTTCTGGAACCTTCACCCCTCTGTTGTTCTGGAACCTTCACCTCTCTGTTGTTCTGGAACCTTCACCCCTCCTCTGTTGTTCTGGAACCTTCACCCCTCCTCTGTTGTTCTGGAACCTTCAGTGTGAACTCTAGAACTTCCCCCTGTGGAGCGAGGCTGTGGGTGTATCCCAAATAGATTATATAGTGCACTACTTTTGACCAGGCCCCATTAGTTCATTAGGGCCCTTGTCTAAAGTAATGCACTCCATAGTGAATAGGGTGTAATTGTGGTAACATCCTGGCTGTATGAAGCACTGGGTTACAGAGGCCTGGTTGGCCCAGGCTGGGACAAAGAGAGGAAGCGAGGAGCATCCTCCTCATTGAAAGTTCTGATTGATACACCCAGAATACCGGACGTCAACTACCCATGACTCAACAGGGAGTCAGTGAACACACACAGAGAGAGAGAGAGAGAGAAAGGCCGGGATTCAATGCAAGACTCGTTATAACGCTGCACACTACATCAGACTTATAAAGATAATTTAAAAAAAGGACTTTTGCATTGTAATTTAAGGACATTTACATAATATAGCCAGAACTGGCTTTGTTGTGACGATGGATTTCCCTCTAGTGGTGTGGGGGCTGTGCTTTGGCAAAGTGGGTGGGGTTATATCCTTCCTGTTTGGCCCTGTCCGGGGGTGTCCTCGGATGGGGCCACAGTGTCTCCTGACCCCTCCTGTCTCAGCCTCCAGTATTTATGCTGCAGTAGTTTATGTGTCGGGGGGCTAGGGTCAGTTTGTTTATCTGGAGTACTTCTCCTGTCCTATTCGGTGTCCTGTGTAAATCTAAGTGTGCGTTCTCTAATTCTCTCCTTCTCTCTTTCTTTCTCTCTCTCGGAGGACCTGAGCCCTAGAACCATGCCCCAGGACTACCTGACATGATGACTCCTTGCTGTCCCCAGTCCACCTGGCCATGCTGCTGCTCCAGTTTCAACTGGCCTGGGCCCTAGGACCATGTCCCAGGACTACCTGACATGAGGACTCCTTGCTGTCCCCAGTCCACCTGGCCATGCTCCTGCTCCAGTTTCAACTGTTCTGCCTTACTATTATTCAACCATGCTGGTCATTTATGAACATTTGAACATCTTGGCCACGTTCTGTTATAATCTCCACCCGGCACAGCCGGAAGAGGACTGGCCACCCCACATATGCTCTCTCTAATTCTCTCTTTCTTTCTCTCTCTCGGAGGACCTGAGCCCTAGGACCGTGCCCCAGGACTACCTGACATGATGGCTCCTTGCTGTCCCCAGTCCACCTGACTGTGCTGCTGCTCCAGTTTCAACTGTTCTGCCTTATTATTATTTGACCATGCTGGTCATTTATGAACATTTGAACATCTTGGTCATGTTCTGTTATAATCTCTACCCGGCACAGCCAGAAGAGGACTGGCCACCCCACATAGCCCGGTTCCTCTCTAGGTTTCTTCCTAGGTTTTGGCCTTTCTAGGGAGTTTTTCCTAGCCACCGTGCTTTTACACCTGCATTGTTTGCTGTTTGGGGTTTTAGGCTGGGTTTCTGTACAGCACTTTGAGATATCAGCTGACGTACGAAGGGCTATATAAATAAATTTGATTTGATTTGATTTGATGGGAAACTGCACCCTCACTCTCTTCCATCGGTGTCACTATGAGGCGGTGTCCTCTCCTCCTCGAGCACAACCAACAATGACAGAATGGAAAAATCGTTCTGTAATTTCCTGGTTGCTAAAAATTCTACACTCTTCGCTCAATTTCAGTTTATGTGAGAAAACATGCACTGAATAAAGTAGGGAATCCCTGTATTAAAACTAAATCCCCGTGAAATATATTCAATAACAAAAACGTTATCATTTTTACTGCTGTTTGAAGTTGGTGGATGAAACTGAAAATAAAATGGTAACCTCTACACCACGTTACAGGGAAATGGGATGTGTTGTTGCACCTTTAAAAGGTTGAAACACGGGGCCTCCCGGGTGACGCAGTGGTTAAGGGCGCTGTACTGCAGCGCCAGCTGTGCCATCAGAGACTCAAAAAAGAAAAAAAAGGTTGAGCCCCGGCTTGGCTTGAATCCCGGACAAAGAGAGAGAGAGAGGACATTGAGCCCCGGCTTGGCTTGAATCCCGGACAAAGAGAGAGAGAGGACATTGAGCCCCGGCTTGGCTTGAATCCCGGACAAAGAGAGAGAGAGAGGACATTGAGCCCCGGCTTGGCTTGAATCCCGGACAAAGAGAGAGAGAGAGGACATTGAGCCCCGGCTTGGCTTGAATCCCGGACAAAGAGAGAGAGAGAGGACATTGAGCCCCGGCTTGGCTTGAATCCCGGACAAAGAGAGAGAGAGACATTGAGCCCCGGCTTGGCTTGAATCCCGGACAAAGAGAGAGAGAGAGGACATTGAGCCCCGGCTTGGCTTGAATCCCGGACAAAGAGAGAGAGAGGACATTGAGCCCCGGCTTGGCTTGAATCCCGGACAAAGAGAGAGAGAGGACATTGAGCCCCGGCTTGGCTTGAATCCCGGACAAAGAGAGAGAGAGGGACATTGAGCCCCGGCTTGGCTTGAATCCCGGACAAAGAGAGAGAGAGAGGACATTGAGCCCCGGCTTGGCTTGAATCCCGGACAAAGAGAGAGAGAGAGGACATTGGGATCCATACACGCAAGATTGATCAGTTCATTACGATACACATTATTGACCATTTCCAATGTGACATTTCTATGACATTGTCAAGTTTAAATAAAGATGATGGACAGAACATTTGAAAAACATTTAAAAAGAGGCATACAGACAACAGTGAACAGATTCCAGGTGGAGCAACAGAGGTTGGAGAGAACAATGTTTCTGTAGAACAACAGTCCAATGGGTTACGGCATCAATAGTGAGTGTGTGGGTTCTGTCTCCCTCTGTGTGTTGGCGTGTGTATATAGTTACGGCTAAATAGATATTTAAAACACTTTTTTTTGTCA
>NC_060192.1:39489148-39549148 GCF_021184085.1 Oncorhynchus gorbuscha | reverse complement strand
GGAGGCAGAGAGGATGGAGGGGGAGAGAGAGATACGGGAGGAGGCAGAGAGGAGGGAGGGGTAGAGAGGTGGGAGGAGGGAGAGAGAGAGGAGGGGGAGGGAGAGAGGAGAGAGGGAGGAGGTAGAGAGGAGAGAGGGAGGGGGAGAGAGAGAGGGAGGGAGAGAGAGAGAGAGGGGGAGAGAGAGAGGAGGAGGGTAGAGAGAGAGAGAGAGAGAGGAGGGGAGAGAGAGAGACGGGGGAGAGCGAGAGACGGGGGAGAGAGAGAGATGGGGGGAGAGAGAGATACAGGAGAGAGAGAGAGAGAGAGATACAGGAGGAGGCAGAGAGGAGGGAGGGGTAGAGAGAGATAGGGAGGAGGCAGAGAGGAGGGAGGGGTAGAGAGGTGGGAGGAGGAAGAGAGGGGGAGGGAGAGAGGAGGGAGAGGGAGAGAGAGAGGGGGAGGGAGAGAGGAGAGAGGGAGAGAGAGAGAGGAGGTAGAGAGGAGAGAGGGAGGAGGTAGAGAGGAGAGAGGGAGGGGAGAGGAGAGAGGGGTAGAGAGAGGGAGGAGATGGAGGGGAGAGAGAGGAGGGAGGGGGAGAGAGAGAGAGGATGGAGGGGGAGAGAGCGAGGATGGAGGGTAGAGAGAGAGAGGATGGAGGGTAGAGAGAGAGAGGATGGAGGGTAGAGAGAGAGAGAGACGGGGGAGAGAGATGAGGGAGGGGAGGAGGGAGAGAGAGATACAGGAGGAGGCAGAGAGGAGGGAGGGGTAGAGAGAAGGGAGGGGAGAGGGAGGGAGGAGGGAGGAGGGAGAGAGAGAGAGGGAGGGGAGAGAGAGAGGAGGGAGGGGGGAGAGAGAGGATGGAGGGTAGAGAGAGAGAGAGAGAGAGGGGGGAGAGAGGGAGGGAGGAGAGAGGGAGGGTAGAGAGAGAGGATGGAGGGTAGAGAGAGAGAGGATGGAGGGTAGAGAGAGAGAGATGGAGGGGGAGAGAGAGGATGGAGGGTAGAGAGAGAGAGGATGGAGGGTAGAGAGAGAGAGGATGGAGGGTAGAGAGAGAGAGAGACGGGGGAGAGAGAGATGAGGGAGGGAGGAGGGAGAGAGAGAGAGAGATACAGGAGGAGGCAGAGAGGAGGGAGGGGTAGAGAGGAGAGAGAGGAGGGAGGGGTAGAGAGAGAGGAGGGAGAGAGAGAGGAGGGAGAGAGGGAGGGGGAAGAGAGGGAGGGGGAAGAGAGAGACAATTGGACAGGGAGAGGGAGAGGGTTCGGGATCACTGATAATCAGGGGTTTTGTACATCTGTACACACACACCAGGATTCTGAGCAATAAAAATATATTTTACAAAATTAATTGCTGGACATAAGACTGTAAAAAAACAGCAGGAAATGAGCTCCAAATGATTTTAATTTCAGATATCTGTTCCCAAGTATTCTCACACATAGTAGAGAGACGTGATCTTATATAAATGTCAGCAAGGTTGCAAATTATTATGTTTTAGTCCAACATGGTGCATTCAGACAGTATTCAGACCCTTTCACTTTTCCCACATTTTGTCACATTACACTTCTGAAATCGATTAATGTATTTGTCATTATCTACAATAATGACAAAGTGAAAACAGGTTTTTAGACAGTTTTGCAAATGTATTAAAAATAAAAAACAGAAATACCTTATTTTACATCAGTATTCAGACCCTTTACTATGAGACTCAAAATTAAGCTCAGGTGCATCCTGTTTCCATTGATCATCCTTGAGATGTTTCTGCAAATTGATTGGAGTCCACCTGTGGTCAATTAAATAGACTGGACATGATTTGGAAAGGCACACACCGGTCTATATAAGGTCCCACAGTTGACAGTGCATGTCAGAGCAAAAACCAAGCCATGAGGTTGAAGGAACTGTCTGTAAAGCTCTGAGACAGGATTGTGTCGAAGGCACAGATCTGGGGAAGGGTACCAAAAATATTCTGCGGCATTGAAGGTCCCCAAGAACATAGTGACCTCCATCATTCTGAAATGGAAGATGTTTGGAACCACCAAGACTCTCCTAGGTCTGGCCGCCTGGTCAAACTGAGCAATCGGGAGAAGGCTGGTCAGGGAGGTGACCAAGAACCTGATGGTCACTCTGACAGAGCTCCAGAGTTCCTCTGTGGAGATGGGAGAACCTTTCAGAAGGACAACCATCTCTGCAGCACTCCACCAATCAGGCCTTTATGGTAGAGTGACCAGAACGAAGCCACTCCTCAGTAAAAGGCACATGAGTTTGCCAAAAGGCACCTAAAGGACTCAGACCATGAGAAACATGACTCTCTGGTCTGATGAAACCAAGATTGAACTCTTTGCCCTGAATGCCAAGCGTCACGTCTGGAGGAAACCTGGCACCATCCCTAGGCTGAAGCATGGTGGTGGCAGCATCATGCTCTGGGGATGTTTTTCAGCAGCAGGGACTGGGAGAGTAGGCAGGCTTGAGGGAAAGATTAACAGAGCAAAGTACAGAGAGATCCTTGATGAAAACCTGCTCCAAGGCACTCAGGACCTCAGACAGATGCCTGATGGTTCACTTTCCAACAGGACAATGACCCTAAACACACAGCCAAGACAATGCAGGAGTGGCTTCAGGACAAGCCTCAGTGTCCTTGAGTGGCCCAGCCAGAGTCGGGACTAGACCCCGATCAAACATTACTGGAGAGACATGAATATAGCTGTGCAGCAACACTCCCCATCCAACGTGACAGAGCTTGAGAGGATCTGCAGAGAATGGGAGAAACTCCCCAAATACAGGTGTGCCAAGCTTGTAGCGTCATACCCAAGAAGACTTGAGGCTGTAATCACTGCAAAATGTGCTTCATCAAAGTACTGAGTAAAGGGTCTGAATACTTATGTAAATGTCATTTCAGTTAATATTTAATCAAAAATTCTCAAAAAACCTGTTCTTGCTTTGTAATTATGGGGCATTGTGATGTCATTATGGGGTATTGTGATGTCATTATGGGGTATTGTGATGTCATTATGGGGCATTGTGGGGGCATTGTGATGTCATTATGGGGCATTGTGATGTCATTATGGGGTATTGTGATGTCATTATGGGGTATTGTGATGTCATTATGGGGCATTGTGATGTCATTATGGGGCATTGTGATGTCATTATGGGGCATTGTGATGTCATTATGGGGCATTGTGATGTCATTATGGGGCATTGTGTGTAGATTAATGATGGGGGAAAAAAACAATTTAATCCATTTTAGAGTAAGGCTGTAACGTAACAAAATGTGGAAGTGTCTAGGGGTCTGAATACTTTCCGAATCAAATCAAATCAAATTTATTTATATAGCCCTTCGTACATCAGCTGATATCTCAAAGTGCTGTACAGAAACCCAGCCTAAAACCCCAAACAGCAAACAATGCAGGTGTAAAATGCCCTGTACAGTATACGTTAGGGCTTATTGAGGTCAATTTGAGGTCAACAAATGATTAGTAATTATGTTCCAGGCCCCCGACCATCTTCCCGCGGTTAAATGTAGTTGATGATGCCTGCCATACACTAACGTCTGGGAGGTGATGCCTGCCATACACTAACGTCAGGGAGGTGATGCCTGCCACACACTAACGTCAGGGAGGTGATGCCTGCCACACACTGTAACGTCAGGGAGGTGATGCCTGCCACACACTGTAACGTCAGGGAGGTGATGCCTGCCACACACTAACGTCAGGGAGGTGATGCCTGCCACACTAACGTCAGGGAGGTGATGCCTGCCACACTAACGTCAGGGAGGTGATGCCTGCCACACACTAACGTCAGGGAGGTGATGCCTGCCACACACTAACGTCAGGGAGGTGATGCCTGCCACACACTAACGTCAGGGAGGTGATGCCTGTCACACACACTAACGTCAGGGAGGTGATGCCTGCCACACACACTAACGTCAGGGAGGTGATGCCTGCCACACACACTAACGTCAGGGAGGTGATGCCTGCCGCACACACTAAAGTCAGGGAGGTGATGCCTGCCGCACACTAACGTCAGGGAGGTGATGCCTGCCGCACACTAACGTCAGGGAGGTGATGCCTGCCGCACACTGTAACGTCAGGGAGGTGATGCCTGCCGCACACTGTAACATCAGGGAGGTGATGCCTGCCGCACACTGTAACATCAGGGAGGTGATGCCTGCCGCACACTGTAACATCAGGGAGGTGATGCCTGCCGCACACTGTAACATCAGGGAGGTGATGCCTGCCGCACACTGTAACATCAGGGAGGTGATGCCTGCCACACACTAACGTCAGGGAGGTGATGCCTGCCACACACTAACGTCAGGGAGGTGATGCCTGCCACACACTGTACCGTCAGGGAGGTGATGCCTGCCCCACACTGTACCGTCAGGGAGGTGATGCCTGCCACACACTGTACCGTCAGGGAGGTGATGCCTGCCCCACACTGTACCGTCAGGGAGGTGATGCCTGCCCCACACTGTACCGTCAGGGAGGTGATGCCTGCCACACACTAACGTCAGGGAGGTGATGCCTGCCACACAAACTAACGTCAGGGAGGAGATGCCTGCCATACACTAACGTCTGGGAGGTGATGCCTGCCACACACTAACGTCTGGGAGGTGATGCCTGCCACACACTAACGTCAGGGAGGTGATGCCTGCCATACACTGTAACGTCAGGGAGGTGATGCCTGCCATACACTAACGTCAGGGAGGTGATGCCTGCCACACACTAACGTCAGGGAGGTGATGCCTGCCATACACTAACGTCAGGGAGGTGATGCCTGCCATACACTAACGTCAGGGAGGTGATGCCTGCCATACACTAACGTCTGGGAGGTGATGCCTGCTACACACTAACGTCTGGGAGGTGATGCCTGCCATACACTAACGTCTGGGAGGTGATGCCTGCCATACACTAACGTCTGGGAGGTGATGCCTGCCATACACTAACGTCTGGGAGGTGATGCCTGCCATACACTAACGTCAGGGAGGTGATGCCTGCCAACACACTAACGTCAGGGAGGTGATGCCTGCCATACACTGTAACGTCAGGGAGGTGATGCCTGCCACACACTAACGTCAGGGAGGTGATGCCTGCCACACACTAACGTCAGGGAGGTGATGCCTGCCACACACTAACGTCAGGGAGGTGATGCCTGCCCCACACTGTAACGTCAGGGAGGTGATGCCTGCCACACACTGTAACGTCAGGGAGGTGATGCCATGTACAGACCCAGTCCACAGAATTAACAACAACTGAGATAAATATTTAATAAATGTATTAATAAATAGAAGGACAGATGATCTCTATGGGGAAGCCATCCGGTGGTGATGTGACGACCCAGGAAGAGGCCTGCTGTTTACCTACCTGTGTTCCTGACAGGTCCTCCTGGTCCTCCAGCTCCATCCTGATTGGGTCGTGTGGCGGCAAGCCCATGGGGTAGACAATCATCACCGCGCCCCTCAGCTGGTCCAGCGCCTCCTTCACCATCTCCATGGTAACACACACACCAGCCACCGCCTGTTTCTGAAGAGCACGAAAGGAGGAGAAATAAGAAAAGGGGGTCCGAGTCACCAAATGACACCCTAAACCCTACATAGTGCACTACTTCCCCTATAGGTCCCAGGTCCAAAGTAGTGCACTATGTAGGGAACAGGGTATTTTGGGACTCAGTATAACGTGTGTGGTGTGATCCATTAGATGTAGTTTTTCATATCTGGTGTAGGGCTAGAATGTGAGATGACGTGAGTGTCTGTTTTGGATATTTAAATACAGTAGTTACCTTAGAGATGACTGTCTGTGTGTTGGATATTTAAATATTACCTTAGAGATGACTGTCTGTGTTGGATATTTAAATATTACCTTAGAGATGACTGTGTGTGTGTTGGATATTTAAATACAGTAGTTACCTTAGAGATGACTGTCTGTGTTGGATATTTAAATACAGTAGTTACCTTAGAGATGACTGTCTGTGTTGGATATTTAAATACAGTAGTTACCTTAGAGATGACTGTCTGTGTTGGATATTTAAATACAGTAGTTACCTTAGAGATGACTGTCTGTGTTGGATATTTAAATACAGTAGTTACCTTAGAGATGACTGTCTGTGTGTTGGATATTTAAATATTACCTTAGAGATGACTGTCTGTGTTGGATATTTAAATATTACCTTAGAGATGACTGTGTGTGTGTTGGATATTTAAATACAGTAGTTACCTTAGAGATGACTGTCTGTGTTGGATATTTAAATATTACCTTAGAGATGACTGTCTGTGTTGGATATTTAAATACAGTAGTTACCTTAGAGATGACTGTCTGTGTTGGATATTTAAATACAGTAGTTACCTTAGAGATGACTGTCTGTGTTGGATATTTAAATACAGTAGTTACCTTAGAGATGACTGTCTGTGTGTTGGATATTTAAATATTACCTTAGAGATGACTGTCTGTGTTGGATATTTAAATATTACCTTAGAGATGACTGTCTGTGTGTTGGATATTTAAATACCGTAGTTACCTTAGAGATGACTGTCTGTGTTGGATATTTAAATATTACCTTAGAGATGACTGTCTGTGTTGGATATTTAAATATTACCTTAGAGATGACTGTCTGTGTGTTGGATATTTAAATATTACCTTAGAGATGACTGTCTGTGTGTTGGATATTTAAATATTACCTTAGAGATGACTGTCTGTGTTGGATATTTAAATACAGTAGTTACCTTAGAGATGACTGTCTGTGTGTTGGATATTTAAATATTACCTTAGAGATGACTGTCTGTGTTGGATATTTAAATATTACCTTAGAGATGACTGTCTGTGTGTTGGATATTTAAATATTACCTTAGAGATGACTGTCTGTGTGTTGGATATTTAAATATTACCTTAGAGATGACTGTCTGTGTGTTGGATATTTAAATATTACCTTAGAGATGACTGTCTGTGTGTTGGATATTTAAATATTACCTTAGAGATGACTGTCTGTGTTGGATATTTAAATACAGTAGCTACCTTAGAGATGACTGTCTGTGTGTTGGTTATTTAAATACAGTAGTTACCTTAGAGATGACTGTCTGTGTTGGATATTTAAATATTACCTTAGAGATGACTGTCTGTGTGTTGGATATTTAAATATTACCTTAGAGATGACTGTCTGTGTTGGATATTTAAATACAGTAGTTACCTTAGAGATGACTGTCTGTGTTGGATATTTAAATATTACCTTAGAGATGACTGCCTTGGCCTCCTCCATAGTGTTCCTCAGCACCTCCTTCATCTTCTGGTTCGGAGCTGGAAGAGGAGGAAGAGGGAGCACACTCAGGTTCAGGGTTAATTCCATTTACAGAAAGTAAACCAAATGACAAATTGTCCTAATTGAAAAGCATTGAGAAAATTGGAATTTCAGTGGTACTTTCTGAATTGATCCCAACTCTCTCAGGTTCACAACAATATAGCCAGGAGGACTCTTGCCAGTCTCTATACAAGAGCCAAGCCCCTGGGCAGAGAGAGCAGGCTCCAGACTGGTGGAGGTAGGAGCACACAGAACTACTGTATGTCAGCTAGAACAAGTGTCAATTGTCCTCTTTACTAAAGCCAATATATTTTTTTTAACCTTTAATTTAACTAGGCATGTCAGTTAAGAACAAATTCTTATTTACTACGATGGCCTACACCGGCCAAACCCGAACGACGCTGGGCCAATTGTGCGGCGCCCTATGGCACTCCCAATCACGGCCGGATGTGATACAGCCTGGATTTGAACCAGGGTGTCTGTAGTGACGCCTCTAGCACTGAGATGCAGTGCCTTAGACCGCTGGGCCACTAGGGAGCCCACATTGACCAAGACGCTGGCCACAAAGAGCAGGATCCAGGCCCAGACCCAATTATGGTGGCCATCAAATCAAATTTGTCACATATACAGTGAGTATAGAAGAAAACGGAACCAAACTAGGGATGTTAGCGGCTTTAATTGGTTAGCGGCTTTAATTGGTTAGCGGCTTTAATTGGTTAGCGGCTTTAATTGGTTAGCGGCTTTAATTGGTTAGCGGCTTTAATTGGTTAGCGGCTTTAATTGGTTAGCGGCTTTAATTGGTTAGCTGACGAAAAATACATTTGACCAGTCATGCTTATCAGTCTATAGGTTCATTTGCATAATTTGTGAATGTGTGTATTTGCGTTAGTCATCATGTATCCAATTTATTACATGCCACAGCATACACAGCCTAGTTTGAGGAGAGAATAGTCTACCACCTGTCAGACAGGACCAGAGGAGCTACACAGCCTAGTTTGAGGAGAGAATAGTCTACCACCTGTCAGACAGGACCAGAGGAGCTACACAGCCTAGTTTGAGGAGAGAATAGTCTACCACCTGTCATACAGGACCAGAGGAGCTACACAGCCTAGTTTGAGGAGAGAATAGTCTACCACCTGTCAGACAGGACCAGAGGAGCTACACAGCCTAGTTTGAGGAGAGAATAGTCTACCACCTGTCATACAGGACCAGAGGAGCTCCATAGCCTAGTTTGAGGAGAGAATAGTCTACCACCTGTCAGACAGGACCAGAGGAGCTCCACAGCCTAGTTTGAGGAGAGAATAGTCTACCACCTGTCATACAGGACCAGAGGAGCTACACAGCCTAGTTTGAGGAGAGAATAGTCTACCACCTGTCATACAGGACCAGAGGAGCTCCATAGCCTAGTTTGAGGAGAGAATAGTCTACCACCTGTCATACAGGACCAGGAGCTCCATAGCCTAGTTTGAGGAGAGAATAGTCTACCACCTGTCATACAGGACCAGGAGCTCCATAGCCTAGTTTGAGGAGAGAATAGTCTACCACCTGTCATACAGGACCAGAGGAGCTCCACAGCCTAGTTTGAGGAGAGAATAGTCTACCACCTGTCATACAGGACCAGAGGAGCTCCATAGCCTAGTTTGAGGAGAGAATAGTCTACCACCTGTCAGACAGGACCAGAGGAGCTCCACAGCCTAGTTTGAGGAGAGGAATAGTCTACAACCTGTCAGATAGCATGATAGCAACTCCTCAAAAATCTGGTAAGAGAATGAAACAAGCTTTTATAAACTCATTGCGCAACAAATAATTCTAAACGCCATCTCGTATTTAAAAAAAAAAACAGTTTTGATGACCAAAAAAATGTCTTACCTTGCTTCAAAGCAGCTTAGCGAAAAATCAGAACATAGAAACGTGGAGGCAATTCTTTCACAAAGACTTCATGCCATTAACCAGCACTTCTCTCCTGTTCTATTGGTTTCTATATCAACTTTCTTTCATTTGCCCAGAAGACAAAAGACACAATTCTAGTGATATTAGCAACACATCCTAGTTGTTGCTATTAGATTCCCCCTCTTTGGAAATGGAAATGCTCTTTTCTGTTACATGTAGAACCACTCACAATACACATGTGCTGTTTAGAACAGTGTTTTCCAGCCAATTAGGTTTTGGCAAATGTTTGAAAATGACGCTTCTTCATTAAAAGGAGTTGCGTGTTCGATAATAAGACTAAAGCCTTTTGACTGTAAGGACGATAGATTTTGTCGTTGTGGCCATGTTTACATGAAGCTCTTAATGAAAAATATCTGTCCGCTTGTTTAGCCGAGGAATGCTCAAGTCCGTTCTCTTATTATGAGGCGGAGTTCAATGTTGATAACTGATCACGCTATTCACGATGAAAAAACAACCACATGGAGTCACCCATCAATACATGCTTACCTGTACTTATGTTTGTCCTGTACAGAAGCAAAGAGGACCAAAAGAACCAAACGGAACCAAACAGAAGCAAATAGAACAATATGGAACCAAATAGAACCATACGGAACCAAACAGAAGCAAATAGAACAATATGGAACCAAATAGAACCATACGGAACCAAATAGAACAATATGGAACCAAATAGAACCATACGGAACCAAACAGAAGCAAATAGAACAATATGGAACCAAATAGAACCATACGGAACCAAACAGAAGCAAATAGAACAATATGGAACCAAATATAACCATACGGAACCAAATAGAACAATATGGAACCAAATAGAACCATACGGAACCAAACCGAAGCAAACGGAACCAAACCGAAGCAAATGGAACCATACGGAACCAAATAGAACCATACGGAACCAAACCGAAGCAAATGGAACCAAACCGAAGCAAATGGAACCATACGGAACCAAATAGAACCATACGGAACCAAACCGAAGCAAATGGAACCATACGGAACCAAATAGAACCATACGGAACCAAACCGAAGCAAATGGAACCATACGGAACCAAATAGAACCATACGGAACCATACGGAACCAAACCGAAGCAAATGGAACCATACGGAACCAAATAGAACCATACGGAACCAAACCGAAGCAAATGGAACCATACGGAACCAAATAGAACCATACGGAACCAAACCGAAGCAAATGGAACCATACGGAAACCAAATAGAACCATACGGAACCAAACCGAAGCAAATGGAACAAAACGGGGAGGAACGTACATATTGTCCAATGGACAATTTAGTGTGATTTTATTTATTATACATTTTTACGTTCTGGGGTAACCTATTCCGACTAAGAATACACCTCTGGACTCACCGTGTCCGTTCCTCCTTCCGATCTCATCCTTGTTGAATTCAGGTCCTCCGCTGGGGACACACCTCTCCTCCCACTCGTCTTTCAGCTTCAGGTCAACAACCTGTTCATCCGTCAGACCCTGCATGTTGGGGGGCAGAGTCACTCCGTGGTCCACCAGCTCTGGGAACTCTGAGGGAGGAGACAGGAGAATGGAACACAGACACGTTAACACCCATACCATTTTTTTGGCCAAAGGAAGCTGTGTGTGTCTTGTGAAAAGTGTAGAGCTAGTTAGTTAGCTGTATTGTGTATTATATAGTGTAGGGCTAGCTGTATTGTGTATAACACATAGTGTAGAGCTAGCTAGTTAGCTCTATTGTGTACCACATAGTGTAGAGCTAGCTAATTAGGTGTATTGTGTATATCATATATTGTTGAGCTAGCTAATTAGCTGTATAGTATACAACAGTGTAGAGCTAGCTAATTTACTGTATTGTGTACAACATTGTGTAGAGCTAGTTAATTAGCTGTGTTGTGTAGAGCTAGCTAATTAGCTGTATTGTTTACAACATTGTGTAGAGCTAGTTAATTAGCTGTATTGTGTACAACATTGTAGAGCTAGCTAATTTACTGTATTGTGTACAACATTGTGTAGAGCTAGTTAATTAGCTGTGTTGTGTAGAGCTAGCTAATTAGCTGTATTGTTTACAACATTGTGTAGAGCTAGTTAATTAGCTGTATTGTGTACAACATTGTAGAGCTAGCTAATTTACTGTATTGTGTACAACATAGTGTAGAGCTAGTTAATTAGCTGTGTTGTGTAGAACAGTGTAGAGCTAGCTAATTAGCTGTATTGTATACAACAGTGTAGAGCTAGTTAATTAGCTGTGTTGTGTAGAACAGTGTAGAGCTAGCTAATTAGCTGTATTGTATACAACAGTGTAGAGCTAGTTAATTAGCTGTATTGTATACAACAGTGTAGAGCTAGCTAATTAGCTGTATTGTATACAACAGTGTAGAGCTAGCTAATTAGCTGTATTGTATACAACAGTGTAGAGCTAGCTAATTAGCTGTATTGTATACAACAGTGTAGAGCAACAGTAGAGCTAATTAGCTGTATTGTATACAACAGTGTAGAGCTAGGTAATTAGCTGTATTGTATACAACAGTGTAGAGCTAGGTAATTAGCTGTATTGTATACAACAGTGTAGAGCTAGGTAATTAGCTGTATTGTATACAACAGTGTAGAGCTAGGTAATTAGCTGTATTGTATACAACAGTGTAGAGCTAGGTAATTAGCTGTATTGTATACAACAGTGTAGAGCTAGGTAATTAGCTGTATTGTATACAACAGTGTAGAGCTAGCTAATTAGCTGTATTGTATACAACAGTGTAGAGCTAGGTAATTAGCTGTATTGTATACAACAGTGTAGAGCTAGCTAATTAGCTGTATTGTATACAACGTACAGTACTAGTCAAAAGTTTGACACACCTACTCAATCCAGGGTTTTCTTTATTTTTACTATTTTCTACATTGTAGAATAATAGTGAAGACAAACTATGAAATAAAACATGGAATAATGTAGTAACCAAAAAAGTGTTAAACATATATATTTGAGATTCTTCAAAATAGCCACCCGTTGCCCTGATAACAGCTTTGCACACTTTGAGTAGGTGTGTCCAAACTGGTACTGTACATGTAGCCATGTAATGCCTATACTGGAAGCTATGTATGGAAGCTTCTGCTAAAGTTCATTAAAAAAATATAGAGACTCGTTCCAAACGGACCAGAGGACAACTAGACCCGTTCTGTATAGACCTGGTCGGATCCAGACCTGGCCCGGTCCGAGTGAGGGAAGCAGCAGAAAAGGTCATTTACTAAGCTCCTTTAATAAGCGGAGCTGATAAGGCACGAGAGAAGGGAGAGAGAGGTGCCGATCTAGTATGTGGGGGAAGTGCCATACTGTGAGAGAGGGACACAGGGAGGGAGAGGTGTCGTACTGTGAGAGAGTGTGACACTTCTGAATATGGTGCACGAATTGTTTCGCCCCCACCTCCCAGAGTCCTCCTTGCTAGCTCCAAACTGCCAAACACACTCACCGTCAATAACAGAACTGACAGGCCAGGGCGAAGGACACTGCCTAACGGTCTCCCCCGTTAGCACAACAGGTGCGAGGCTGGGGCGACATCGTTAGTGACACCGTGTGCTATCTTGCTAGTTATCTACCACAGTGTGTCACCCCGCCTACTGTCTACCTGTGATGCCCCCGCCTACTGCTAGCACCGCAGGTGGGGGGACATCGTGTGCTAGCTAACTAGCTAGCTTGCTAGTTAGATGGCACGTGTCGGCCCAGCCTCCCGCCTGCTGTGTACCGGAGAAAACTGTGCCTGACAGGCGGAGGTAAATGACACAGTCTAAAGGTCGCCACCGGCCTGCTGTGTATCGGACTAGCTGACCAAGCTAGCACACAGTGTCCTTCGCTCCCGCCTGCCGAACAACTGCTCTCACCGTCGTTAACAGAACTGCCGAAAAACAGTGACCGATCGGCAGAGACATTTACATTTAAGTCATTTAGCAGACGCTCTTATCCAGAGCGACTTACAAAGAACACTGTCTACCGGTGTACGGTTAGCTAGCAACCGTTGCCCCTTCTGTGGGGTATATCGGCGGCTGGCACCCAACATTATTGTGCATTAACGCCACCTACTGTACTGGAGCGCCCCCATCACCTGCCTGTCTTAGCTTAAAAATGGACCAATAGAAATATAGAGGGGTTCCTGCAGATGCAGGAATACCAACATGCAGGAAAGCCCTGAATTGCAGGCCGCTATTGAACCCTTCTCACTATAGTAGACTAATAGCTGCTTAGGTCATTTATAATCAACTATGTAGTAGACTAATAGCTGCTTAGGTCATTTATAATCAACTATGTAGTAGACTAATAGCTGCTTAGGTAATTTATAATCAACTATGTAGTAGACTAATAGCTGCCTAGGTCATTTATAATCAACTATGTAGTAGACTAATAGCTGCCTAGGTCATTTATAATCAACTATATAGTAGACTAATAGCTGCTTAGGTCATTTATACTCAACCAATTTGTAAGTCGCTCTGGATAAGAGCGTCTGCTAAATGACTTAAATGTAAATGTAAACTATATAGTAGACTAATAGCTGCTTAGGTCATTTATAATCAACTATGTAGTAGACTAATAGCTGCTTAGGTCATTTATAATCAACTATGTAGTAGACTAATAGCTGCCTAGGTCATTTATAATCAACTATGTAGTAGACTAATAGCTGCCTAGGTCATTTATAATCAACTATATAGTAGACTAATAGCTGCTTAGGTCATTTATAATCAACTATGTAGTAGACTAATAGCTGCCTAGGTCATTTATAATCAACTATGTAGTAGACTAATAGCTGCCTAGGTCATTTATAATCAACTATATAGTAGACTAATAGCTGTCTAGGTCATTTATAATCAACTATGTAGGGGACTAATAGCTGCCTAGGTCATTTATAATCAACTATATAGTAGACTAATAGCTGCCTAGGTTATTTATAATCAACTATGATCACATAGTACCTGTCTTGACTTCATCAAACCGGGAGAAGATAGTTAAGCTAGCTAATGTTAGATAGAAAGGCTAATTGAGGCAGCAATTTCTGATCCTACAGTTACAAATAACAACTCCATTCAGAATATTAAGTAGCAGCCTACCTGTTGGCTCTTGGTCGTTGAAGCCTATACTTCTCCATTTAACTCCATTTTTTAAATTATTTTTTTACACCTTTATTTAACTAGGCAAGTCAGTTAAGAAGAAATTATTATTTTCAATGACAGCCTAGGAACAGTGCCCCTGTTCAGGGGCAGAACGACAGATTTGTACCTTGTCAGCTCGGGGTTTTGAACTTGCAACCTTCCGGTTACGAGTCCAACGCTCTAACCACTCGGCTGCCCTGCCGCCCCATTTTAAAGCTGCAATGTACATTTTTGAGTGAAATGTGTGTAATAGATCTGTCATTCTCATTGAAAGCCAGTCTAAGAAGTGGTAGATCTCTTCTGTGTGCACTATTTCTATGCTTCCCCGTTATTAAGTTTTGCTCCTGAGTCTTTTACTATCAGTTTTGTACACCAGCTTCAAACAGCTGAAAATACAATATTTTAGGTTATGGAGAAGATATTTCACAGCGGTTTAGATGGTACAATGATTCTCTACACTACACTTGGTTGTTTTGTCACAAACTGAAATTAGGCAAACTATTTGAATTTTAGCAACCAGGAAATGGCAGAGAGATTTCTGCATAGCGGATCTTTAATTCCATCGACCATTTGATTAGATATCTCGTAACTTTTGCCACACATGGATGTTCTGTGACTGTAGCTTATTGCCGCTTTGATGACTTACAATTGGCCTACAACAACCTACATGTGCCACTCCTGTGCAAAGCAAGAGCATCAGCGTAAAGTATACTGTTCGGCACTGTCGGATGGGGCCACGGTGTCTCCCGACCCCTCCTGTCTCAGCCTCAAGTATTTATGCTGTAGTAGTTTGTGTCGGGGGTCTCGGGTCAGTCTGTTATATCTGGAGTACTTCTGCGGTCTTATCCGGTGTCCTGTGTGAATGTAAGTATGCCCTCTCTAATTCTCTCCTTCTTCTCTCTCTCGGAGGACCTGAGTCCTAGAACCATGCCTCAGGACTACCTGGCCTGATGACTCCTTTGCTGTCCCCAGTCCAGTTTTTCCTAGCCACCCTGCTTCTACACCTACATTGCTTGCTGTTTGGGGTTTTAGGCTGGGTTTTTGTACAGCACTTTGTGACATCAGCTGATGTAAGGAAGGACTTTATAAATACATTTGATTTGATTGATGTCTCTCTCTCTGGATCTGTGTGGGGCCCTTCCGGACAAGCCAGTTAAAATTACACAGCCCATACGCGTTACAATCATATCAGATCCGACCCAGACATATAATTTAGAATTCTGGGCCCGGATCGAGTCTCGGGGTACAGGTGGATCCGTGAAGACCACTAATTGGCACAAGACAGAGGCAGGGTTTATAGCTACATCTTCTATCACCCACTAACGTTACTCACCTGAGCATATCCTGTCTACTTTGAGCCTGGTGTTATAGATGGCTGTGACCTGCTGGGTCAGGGTTTCCAACGGGACGTCGACTGACGTGCTGAACAGGAACTGGCTTTCGTCACCACGTTTCACGTGCAGCTGCACCATTCTCTGCAATGATGTCAAAGTATTAGCTAGCTAATTAGCTAGCCAGCCAGTTGTTAATCCTAAACTATTATATTAGGTTAGATATACCTCCCCACCCCCTTCCCTTAAGTTGCTAGCTAACTAGACAGATTTTATAGAGCCGGTAGGTAACGTTAACTATGTCAGCTGGCGGACTAGTCTAAAAGTTATAGCTACCAAGCTCCATCAGAAATTAAGTTACCATAGCAACTAAACACTAACTTCCCTCTGTTGATAACTAACTAGCGTTAGCTGTGAAACAACTTGAGCGTCAACTTTTATTTTTTAGCAACATACAAATTACTAACATTTTACAGGCAAATTAACATTGTGCCATGGATAAGCGTTAACTTTATAACAGTAGACAAAAAAAACCTACCGCTGTGGAAAAGGTAGCGTCAGGAAGGACACAAAATAGCAGCGTACCAGAGGTGTCGCGCAGTTCAAGCGTTTGTGTAAACGCAGTATCGCGAGACATCCGGGAACCCTGGCGAAACACCACAAAGATAATTTTGAAGAGATGGGGAAACTCTATTGGAATAGTATTAAAGCCCATTGTGTACGTTGCTCATGTTACGTTGAAGAGCCACGCTGTTCATTCTGGGCGATTCTGGGACAAAGGAAAGCTCTCCTTCAAGGTGTGAATGTGAGTTAATTGGACGCTAAACTCAAAAATCCAATATAAGCATGAACTTCTTCAACAACAAGTACAACATTACAAATATTTTCCAAGATGTAAGACAATCAACTTTCCATCTGTGATATTGTATAGCTTTGGAATCGTGACATTAAGTACTTTCGAGGAAAATAGGCACATTTCTCGACTGCGTGACGATTAGTTTAGCAACGGCGTGACGTAGCATGACACCGTAAAACACGATTGGTCGACAGTCTGTTGATGGAGCGTTGCACGTTTATTTCTAATCATTTGTCAAAGGGATTCCTATCTCCTCCTTTCTCCAAAAATATTTCTGACCAGCCTGAGGTTGTAGCGTTTTTAATTGGTGAAGAGGCAGGGTGGGTCATGTAGCGTTTTTAATTGGTGAAGAGGCAGTGTGGGTCATGTAGCGTTTTTAATTGGTGAAGAGGCAGGTGAAGAGGCAGGGTGGGCCATGTAGCGTTATTAATTGGTGAAGAGGCAGGGTGGGCATGTAGCGTTTTATTAATTGGTGAAGAGGCAGGGTGGTGAATTAATTGGTGAAGAGGCAGGGTGGGCCATGTAGCGTTATTAATTGGTGAAGAGGCAGGGTGGGCCATGTAGCGTTTTTAATTGGTGAAGAGGCAGGGTGGGCCATGTAGCGTTTTTAATTGGTGAAGAGGCAGGGTGGGCCATGTAGCGTTATTAATTGGTGAAGAGGCAGTGTGGGCCATGTAGCTGTGCTTCTCGGCTTCTGTTCTTCGGACTTTCAGGGTCTTCATTTGTACCCTGCGAACGTTACCAATGTATCTTGTATTTGTAGTGGGGTCTTTTTGTGCTCGTCTAACTTCTCTTTGTAACTTTTGCTGTTTTCTTCAGCCTTCCTGTACTGCGTAAAACATAAGAGATGTTACAAACAGGAGATCCTACTCTATTTCTGTCATGCATAACTATCTAGTTTGTTAAAACATAAATGATTGTGCCATGTGACACACATTTTGTAAGCTTAACTTAAAAAGGTATAGCAAGTTCATGCACTTCTCATTCAAACAATTGATACATAACTTCATTGACTTGTTGTGTCACGACTGCTAAAAAGTTAGCACTTCAAAACAGTGACCAGTGACCAGATAAACTAAGCCAAAGCATGTACTACTGTTAGACCTTGTCCATAGACTGCGTACATGATAAAGAAACCATTTTTGTATTCTGAACTATCCATTTAAGTAACTCTGTAAATAAGTACCCATGTCTTAAATTCTTACCTTGAAGTACTGGGTTGACTGTAAACTGGGGGGAGTCAACACTCTCTCTTAAAATCTCTCTGTGTTTTTGTCCTGTATGACGACCTCCATTGCTTTCACTCCTGTCTGGTTCCTCTTTCTGTGAGATCATACACTCTAAAATCCTTTAAGTCTTTTTCAAGGTGGGCTGCTCTGCGGTCCGGGTCAGCATCCCTGCGCTGTCTGGAGAGTCTTTGCTCTTCACCGGGTCAGCATCCCTGCGCTGTCTGGAGAGTCTTTGCTCTTCACCGGGTCAGCATCCCTGCGCTGTCTGGAGAGTCTTTGCTCTTCACCGGGTCAGCATCCCTGCGCTGTCTGGAGAGTCTTTGCTCTTCACCGGGTCAGCATCCCTGCACTGTCTGGAGAGTGTTTGCTCTTCACCGGGTCAGCATCCCTGCACTGTCTGGAGAGTGTTTGCTCTTCACCGGGTCAGCATCCCTGCACTGTCTGGAGAGTCTTTGCTCTTCACCGGGTCAGCATCCCTGCACTGTCTGGAGAGTGTTTGCTCTTCACCGGGTCAGCATCCCTGCGCTGTCTGGAGAGTGTTTGCTCTTCACCGGGTCAGCATCCCTGCACTGTCTGGAGAGTGTTTGCTCTTCACCGGGTCAGCATCCCTGCGCTGTCTGGAGAGTGTTTGCTTTTCAGCAGCACTTAATTTAATTTATTTTTGTTATTGCCATATTATGTTACAAATTACAATATTGAAACAGTATAAAACCTTAACGTTGATATAAAGAAGTTAGCAGTGTTATTGATTGTCAATGGTGTTATCAAATCAAATCAAATTTTATTTGTCACATACACATGGTTAGCAGATGTTAATGCGAGTGTAGCGAAATGCTTGTGCTTCTAGTTCCGACAATGCAGTGATAACCAACAAGTAATCTAACTAACAATTCCAAAACTAATTAAAATTGTAAATAATTCTGATCTTATATCAATACACAGTGTATAACACCAGTGACAGGATAAAACTGCGAATATTAACAGCAGGAACAGCAGGAACAGTAATGCCAGTGACAAATCTGAAGACAAGATGGCATATCTATAAATGGTGGCCTCAGTAGCTCAAACCACACTTCTTAATTAAAATTGTAAATAATTTGCTTAATAATGTGATTTGATCAATTATATCAATATTATTTCCTTTCCCTATACTATAAACTGTATAACACCAGTGACAGGTTTTAAAACTGCGCATTACATTACCAAATTAATCATAAAATTGCTAACACATGAGTGCAGACTCACCATTCGCTCTTCAAAACAGCCCAACCTCCAATTAACCTTTGACCCAGACGTTGGCAAGGATGGTGCTGTTTTTTAAAATTATAATAACAATTGACACAAATGCATTTGGTCCAGAAGCAGAATAAAGAAGCCTAACGTTACTCCTTCTAGTCCAGGTTGCGTTTCACTAGCCAATCATTGGTTACTCCTTCTAGTCCAGGTTGCGTTTCACTAGCCAATCATTGGTTACTCCTTCTAGTCCAGGTTGCGTTTCACTAGCCAATCATTGGTTACTCCTTCTAGTCCAGGTTGCGTTTCACTAGCCAATCATTGGTTACTCCTAGTCCAGGTTGCGTTTCACTAGCCAATCATTGGTTACTCCTTCTAGTCCAGGTTGCGTTTCACTAGCCAATCATTGGTTACTCCTTCTAGTCCAAGGTTGCGTTTCACTAGCCAATCATTGGTTACTCCTTCTAGTCCGGGGTTGCGTTTCACTAGCCAATCATTGGTTACTCCTTCTAGTCCAAGGTTGCGTTTCACTAGCCAATCATTGGTTACTCCTTCTAGTCCAAAAGGTCCTTGAACATGTTCTGTTTTTAAAGGTGAATTGGCTCTAGAAGCCAAAACAGCCAAATGCTCCATCCTAAACGTCAATCGATTGTCAATTTTGGTACGGTTCTAGAAAAAATAAAATCACTCAACTTTCATTTCACAAATGCAAAATACACACTTATGTACAGTGTTTTAACAGGTTAACACAGTATTTTTCAGTAAAAACATGTTTACTGCGTCCGTTTTCCGTTTATAGACGGGTGTTCGGAGACTCAGATAGCTAATTAGCACAGATTGTCCACTCTGTCTTCCATAAACAATGAGCTGTAACATGGAGTTATGGCCCGTGTGGGAACCCTAACCCTATAAAAGGAGTGTAAGTAATTTAACCTTTTTGTTTTCTGAAAACGATTTCTCACCGATATGAAAGATACGCACCAAAACCGTACCGCAAGCGATGCATGTTGATGTTCAGGCCGAATGTCTGGGCTCTTAATTTATTTGTATTTTATGTATTGGACCTTTATGTAACTTAAAAACAACAACAAAAACAAACAAATTCTCATTTACAATGGACGGCCAAACCCGGACGACGCTGAGCCAATTGTGCGCCGCCCTATGGGACTCCCAATCACGGCCCGGGTTGTGATACAGCCTGGATTCGAACCAGGGACTGTAGTGACGCCTCTTGCACTGAGATGCAGTGCCCTTAGACCCGGCTGAGCCACTCGGGAGCCCCAAGGTAATGGAACTGAGAGTCATGTTCAAGGCTCGACCAGAAGAAGGATGTGTATTGTGACAGAGATGAGTAGTTACACAGTGTCATACCGGGTAAATATGACACACAAACAAGTTGTCAAATCAACACGAGTTCAGTACAGTCAACAGCATATCAGGTCAATAGACATTTATTATACATACAACACACATTGCTTTATACATAAATGTGCAGTTTTAGCTGTGCACTTAAACGATGGAACCTTAGCTACTAATATATGAATTGCGGTTTTCATTTTTCCTTTATATAGAATATGATCAACAACACAGACGACTCTCGGCTACAGGTTATACAGGTAGTTATAAAGGTACACCAACCTCACACCAAAAAAATAGTCACTTTTGTTTCCTATAAAATATCATCTTGAACAGAACATGACGTTAAGCGTTAGCTAGCCTCCTAGAATTATTAATTGCCATTGGCTATACTGCACACCACTGACAAAAGCATAACAAGAAAATGCATTTTAAGGTGGTTCCTCCGGCGACCAATGACAGGGACGTGGTAGAAGTGTTGATAATGCTACTTTACTGCCTCGGTGTGTTTTAGGAGTGACGTTTCAATCCAGAGATTTTTTGGAAGAACACAGGTATTTGTTTCCATGGTGTGGATCAAAGCAACAACAGAGAAGCATCAGTTAGCTGGTTCCTTTAGGACTGGTTTCCTGGACAAAAGATTAAGTCTAATCCAGGATTTAGAAACTACTTCAATGGAGATTCACCATCGAGTAGGTTTTAAAAAATTAAATTAAAATAAAATCCAGAACAAGGGTTCGCCTGTGTCTGGGGAAACTGGACCTTAGACCCTAGACTCTGAACCTCTGGGTCCACACCCTAAGTAGGGTTGCAAAATTGATGCAACTTTTCCCAAATGCCAAGATTTTTCAGAAATCCCGGGTCGGAAGATTCCGCATTTCCTGTTAACTCACTCCAGAGTCTTTCAACCAGGATTTCTGGAAAAGCTGGAGACTTCAGGAAAGCTACCAGACTTTGCAACCCTAACCCCCATACCCTCTCCACTAGACTGGACACTTTACACTGGTGGTGGAGCACAACCATTTTTAACAGAGTTTTGGGGGAAAATAACATCATCATCCAACCGTTTTCTTGAGGGGAAAAAACCTCTCCTCTTCTAGCTAATCACAATATGTCCCTCTCACCAACAAACCATTTACATGTCAGAGCCATTGTTGGAGACACTGGTGTAAAACACTAGAGCAGCGTCGTCCATTTTGGCTCCTGCAGTGCACTCACCCTATACTGAATAAGCAGTGAGGTGTAGAAACTTGGTTCCATTTCGGTTCCTGCAGTGCACTCATCCTATACTGAATAAGCAGTGAGGTGTAGAAACTGGGTTCCATTTCGGCTCCTGCAGTGCACTCACCCTATACTGAATAAGCAGTGAGGTGTAGAAACTTGGTTCCATTTTGGCTCCTGCAGTGCACTCACCCTATACTGAATAAGCAGTGAGGTGTAGAAACTTGGTTCCATTTTGGCTCCTGCAGTGCACTCACCCTATACTGAATAAGCAGTGAGGACTAGAAACTGGGTTCCATTTCGGCTCCTGCAGTGCACTCACCCTATACTGAATAAGCAGTGAGGAGTGGAAACTGGGTTCCATGTTGGCTCCCGCAGTGTGTTTTTAAGAGAAAGACCAACGTAGATAGTAGCAGGACAACAACGGAATACAGAGTAGAACACTGACACATCACTGATGTTGATACCACCACACCTCATCAACAGGAAGTTAACTCTGATTGGCTCAATGACACTAGCATGTAGTGTGAGGAGGATGCATCTGACTATTAGATATCTGCTTTGTACATTCATTTCCTTTTGTTATTCTTTACCCCTTCTGTTTTCCTTCTTCTTTGTGTAAATCTCCAATGATTTGTTTCTCTCTTAAAAATAGGATTTTTTTGTTGTTGTATGGTTTTGTATTATAAACATTGAAAGGGGGAGGTGCATACAAGTCCTTCTGGGGTTGGCCTGCGTGTTAGGGTGGCCGTTGGCCTGCGTGTTAGGGTGGCCGTTGGCCTGCGTGTTAGGGTGGCCGTTGGCCTGCGTGTTAGGGTGGCCGTTGGCCTGCGTGTTAGGGTGGCCGTTGGCCTGCGTGTTAGGGTGGCCGTTGGCCTGCGTGTTAGGGTGGCCGTTGGCCTGCGTGTTAGGGTGGCCGTTGGCCTGCGTGTTAGGGTGGCCGTTGGCCTGCGTGTTAGGGTGGCCGTTGGCCTGCGTGTTAGGGTGGCCGTTGGCCTGCGTGTTAGGGTGGCCGTTGGCCTGCGTGTTAGGGTGGCCGTTGGCCTGCGTGTTAGGGTGGCCGTTGGCCTGCGTGTTAGGGTGGCCGTTGGCCTGCGTGTTAGGGTGGCCGTTGGCCTGCGTGTTAGGGTGGCCGTTGGCCTGCGTGTTAGGGTGGCCGTTGGCCTGCGTGTTAGGGTGGCCGTTGGCCTCTAAATCTGTGAGAGTACGTGACATATGTTACTGTAGTATTTAAGACCCTCAGGAGAAAAATGCTGACAATACCACCCCCCCCCACACACACACACTGTACACACACTACACACAGAGCAGCAAACACAACCACCCCCCCCCACACACACACACAACACTGTACACACACTACACACAGAGCAGCACACACAACCAACCCCCTCACCCACCCACCCACCCACCCACGACAGACAACAACACACCTCAAACACAGCACAGTACTTTCTCACCACAGTTTCAATAATAAATAGATTAGAAATAACCTTCTCTTTTGAAATAAAAATTAAGTAGGTAGGTACCATCTCTGCGAGTAAAATTAAGTTCAAAACAAAAATCCATGTTTGTTTTTTTAAAGCGACACACAACAAGAAAGCAAAACGGGATTGTTGGAGATCAGATATATAGGAAGGATCCCGATAGTACAGAAGAACACCACATTCATATTACTATACAGCAGTACAGGTCCAAGCGTTGGATCAAATCAATGAGAAATATATATATACTGGGATACGTACAGTATACAGCCACACACACACACACACACACACACACACACACACACACACACACACACACACACACACACACACACACACACACACACACACACACACACACACACACACACACACACACACACACACACACACAATACAGAGGAGTAGGAGGAAGCAGGTTTAAGCCCAAGTCATCTGTCAAAACCGTCTCTCCTCTTTCTCAATCCGTCACGCTCGCCAAAACGTTAATGCTTTTCACGAGAACCTCTCAAGAGAATCTGGTCGACTTAATATGAAGTCTTTAGTGCATATCTGTTATACCGTGAACACACACGTCTCGGAGACTAGCCTGCCCTCTGAAAATATACAGAAACACAATGTATACAGGTTGATATGTGGTTAAAGAACACGTTGAGCATAACAGCCCAAAACACAGATGCTGATGGAAGAGAGAGAGACAGAGACACCATCATTTGTGGTCTCAAGGAGACAACAACAACCTGTGCGATGTACATTCATGACAGATAAAATAGATGTTGTACTGTACAGATACAGATATTCAGTAACTGTGAGTTCTGGCCCAGCCTGATACAGAGGCGCATGAAGACGTTGTATAACAGGCTAGAAAATCTGTAGAGCAAGGTGATTTCTGATCAATGCTGAGTGACATGACAGTTGGCCATTTTGGCTCCTGCAGTGCACTCCACCCTATACTGAATAAGCAGTGAGGTGTAGAAACTGGGTTCCATTTTGGCTCCTGCAATGCACTCCACCCTATACTGAATAAGCAGTGAGGTGTAGAAACTGGGTTCCATTTTGGCTCCTGCAGTGCACTCCACCCTATACTGAATAAGCAGTGAGGTGTAGAAACTGGGTTCCATTTTGGCTCCTGCAGTGCACTCCACCCTATACTGAATAAGCAGTGAGGTGTAGAAACTGGGTTCCATTTTGGCTCCTGCAGGGCACTCCACCCTATACTGAATAAGCAGTGAGGTGTAGAAACTGGATCCATTTTGGCTCCTGCAGTGCACTCCACCCTATACTGAATAAGCAGTGAGGTGTAGAAACTGGGTTCCATTTTGGCTCCTGCAATGCACTCCACCCTATACTGAATAAGCAGTGAGGTGTAGAAACTGGGTTCCATTTTGGCTCCTGCAGTGCACTCCACCCTATACTGAATAAGCAGTGAGGAGTGGAAACTGGGTTTCTGTTTGAATGACAGGGACTAGGCTACTGCTGCTTACATGCAGCCTAGTATAACGATGGATGTGTATGTGTCTGTAGCCCTACCGTGTCATAACAGTGAACGTGACACACCGCTGAGTGTAGGGAATGTGGTCATATCCTAGAATGCTGATCATATAGAATAAGAATCTCGGTGACAATCTAACTGTATGGCCGTAGGTAGACATGTTCAACATTACACAGGAGCTGACACCATTTGAGCGCATAGATAGATATATATATATATTGAAATACATTGACATTAACTATATAGACCCAGGGCAGTCCAACCCTGTTCCTGGAGAGAGACCCTCCTGTAGGTTTTAACTCCAACCCTGTTCCTGGAGAGAGACCCTCCTGTAGGTTTTAACTCCAACCCTGTTCCTGGAGAGAGACCCTCCTGTAGGTTTTCACTCCAACCCTGTTACTGGAGAGATACCCTCCTGTAGGTTAACTCCAACCCTGTTCCTGGAGAGCTACCCTCCTGTAGGTTTTAACTCCAACCCTGTTACTGGAGAGAGACCCTCCTGTAGGTTTTAACTCCAACCCTGTTCCTGGAGAGAGACCCTCCTGTAGGTTTTCACTCCAACCCTGTTACTGGAGAGATACCCTCCTGTAGGTTTTAACTCCAACCCTGTTCCTGGAGAGAGACCCTCCTGTAGGTTTTAACTCCAACCCTGTTCCTGGAGAGAGACCCTCCTGTAGGTTTTCACTCCAACCCTGTTCCTGGAGATAAACCTCCTGTAGGTTTTAACTCCAACCCTGTTCCTGGAGAGCTACCCTCCTGTAGGTTTTAACTCCAACCCTGTTACTGGAGATAAACCTACTGTAGGTTTTAACTCCAACCCTGTTCCTGGAGAGAGACCCTCCTGTAGGTTTTAACTCCAACCCTCATATAGTGCACCTGATTCTAATAATTAGCAGGTTGAAAATCTGAATCAGGTTGGTTACAACTGGGGTTGGAGTTAAAACCTACAGGAGGGTCTCTCTCCAGGAACAGGTTGGTTACAACTGGGGTTGGAGTTAAAACCTACAGGAGGGTCTCTCTCCAGGAACAGAGTTGGAGTTAAAACCTACAGGAGGTTTATCTCTCCAGGAACAGGGTTGGAGTTTAAACCTACAGGAGGTTTATCTCTCCAGGAACAGGGTTGGAGTTTAAACCTACAGGAGGTTTATCTCTCCAGGAACAGGGTTGGAGTTTAAACCTACAGGAGGTTTATCTCTCCAGGAACAGGGTTGGAGTTAAAACCAACAGGAGGTTTATCTCTCCAGGAACAGGGTTGGAGTTAAAACCAACAGGAGGTTTATCTCTCCAGGAACAGGGTTGGAGTTAAAACCTACAGGAGGTTTATCTCTCCAGGAACAGGGTTGGAGTTTAAACCTACAGGAGGTTTATCTCTCCAGGAACAGGGTTGGAGTTTAAACCTACAGGAGTTTTATCTCTCCAGGAACAGGGTTGGAGTTAAAACCTACAGGAGGTTTATCTCTCCAGGAACAGGGTTGGAGTTTAAACCTACAGGAGGTTTATCTCTCCAGGAACAGGGTTGGACAGCCCTGATATAGACCCAGGAACATGTCTCCTGCCATAACGAAATAAACAAGACCAGGAGAAACACACATATTCACATAATGACATGTGATGTGTGAACAACATCGGCAACAGAGATGTTATGGAACAGCAGTGGTACATGAATATTCAGGAGTGGGAGTGGTCTAAATGGGTTAAATACCTGACTCTTTATACAAACCATACACACATTCACATTTCCCATAGATCTACACTCCTCTAGATAGGTCGTCCCTGTCCTACATAGGACACGTTTCCTCTGTGGTGGATCATAGATTGCCGGGTCACTCCTATCTCTCAGTGAAGTCCTTGGGGAAAGGGAGGTTGTTTGTGGCTCGGGCTGGGAGCGGGGGCTGGCTGCTTCCTGGGACCACCCTGGCTGGGATCGGAGGGGGCCGGGAGAGGAATGTGGAGGTCAAGGTGGTGGAGCCAGTGGCCCAGTGTGGGTCAGAGTCGAAACCAGAGCAGGAAAACTGAGTCTGGGTGAGAGATGGGGGGGAGATGGAAGCAGTTGGGGCTGCTGGTGGAGCCTTGGCTGGGACGGGGAGGACTGAATCATCATCGAAGGTCACCCACAGCTGGGCCCGGGGGGAGGAGGGGGCTGGGGGCGGGACAACAGGGGGTAGGGGTGGAGGAGGGAGGGGACAGGGGGAGGGCAGGGGTGGAGGAGGGAGGAGACAGGGGGAGGGCAGGGGTGGAGGAGGGAGGAGACAGGGGGAGGGCAGGGGCTGGAAGAAGAGGGCGAGAGAGAGGAAGAGCCAGGGGGAGCATAGGGGCAGGGAGAGAGGGAGCAGTCAGGAGAGGGAGCGCTGGAGCAGGGATGAGGGGGGTCATCGATGGGCCAAGCAGGGACATTGTCCGGTGGAGCGATGGAGGGGGTGCAGGTGCCCCTGGCGTCATGTTGGGGGCAAAAGCTGGGAATGGGGCTGGGGTAGGGGCGAGGGGCTGGGTGAAGGCAGACATGGTCCTGTCGAGACCAGGCCTTGAGGCCTTCTGCTGGGCAAGGAAGTCAGGTGTCAGGGAGCGCCTCTGACCCTGCTGCACCAGAGGACCAGTGAAGGGGTTGGTGCTGTTGGGACGGGCCGGGACCGGATCACTCAGGAAGGGGTTGGGAGAGCCCCGCTGCAGGGCCTCCTGTGACCTACTTCGAGATGGGACCGGGGGAGGGGGAGGAGAGACCGGGTGAGGGAAGGGGGGAGGGTGGAGGAAGAGGAGTCGTCGAAGCCCTGCAGGGTGGACAGAGGGGTGGAGTGGAGGGATGAAGGGAGGGTAGGAGCTGAGTGTAAGGAGGAGTTCCTGGTCAGTGATTGGGTGTTGAGCCAAGAGGCGGAGAGGTCAGAGGTGAGTGTGTCAAAGGGTTCGGGCTTCCATTGTGCTTCTCTTTGGATTCCATTCACTCCATTGATCTAGAGGGGAGGAAATGACACCGGAGTCACCAAATCAGAGCCAAGGTTGGGAAAAAGCTGAGCCAATGGCAGATTATTTTGATGTAATGAGGAAATAAGTAAATGGAATGTAATCGTAGAGTGACGTTTCAGCAGTAAGAGCTCTCTTGTTATAACATGCAACAAGTCTACTTTAATAACCCACGACTACACTTAACCAGCGACTATATTCCACACAAAGTACTAGCATACCTAACCAGTAAAGGACTGACCAGGTGACCGTTGGCTGCATTGCCATTGGACGACACATTATATATAAAACACGACACATCAGGAAGTCATTCCATGTCAACACAGGAAGTGGTCCATTTCAACGTGTTGATCAAAGGCAGCAGCACATATATGTAAAGGAACGTCGATGTGTTGAAGGAAGTTCAACACAAATTCGGGGGTAGATTACCAGGCTAGTCGTGGCACATATGTAAAGCAACGTCGATGCATTGAAGGAAGGTCAACACAAATTTGGGGGTAGATTACCAGGCTCGACGTGGCACATATGTAAAGGAACGTCGATGCATTGAAGGAAGGTCAACACAAATTCGGGGGTAGATTACCAGGCTAGACGTGGCCGACATGCATTGATTGAACTGGACGAGACAAAACATCCCGTTATTTTTTAAGGTCAGATGTGTGGATTGTCATGCTGGCCACGTAAAAAACAACAACAACAACAACAACAGTTTAAACAACAACAACCCTTTTTACCAGTTGATGAACATAAAAACCCACTGTTATTAGACTTGTGATGGGCTAGGAGACACAATCAAATAAACACCTACAGATGGATCAAGGCAGAAATCAACTAAAACATGAAGCAGGTGACTAATGTATGGAGTAGGGAGACTCAAATCACACCCTATTCCCTAGTTAGTACACTACTTTAGACAAGAGACTACTGTACTATCTAGGGATAAAGGTCCAAAGTAGTGTACTAAGGATTAGGGTCCAAAGTAGTGTACCATCTAGGGATTAGGGTGTGATTTGAGACTTGGGTCATACACTGGACTAGAGGACTCAGTGACAGAGGTGCTATGGAGAGAAACAAGGAGGAGTTTAATATAGAGGAGGCAATGGTATACCTGTCACCCAGAGGGCTGCTCCGGCTTGGAGAGAGAGGGAGAGGGAGAGAGAGAGATGGAGAGAGAAGAACACTTACACACCTATATAACTGTAGCAAAGCTGTGTAAGGGACAGAGAAAGGAGAGAATGAGAAAAAGCCAGAGAGAGATAAAGCCAGAGAGAGATAAAGCCAGAGAGAGATAAAGACAGAGAGAGATAAAGACAGAGAGAGATAAAGACAGAGAGATAAAGAGTAGCCAATTGTTTTGTGCATGTACCATCTACTTGTTATTTCCCTCATCTCATGTGTTCCTGTAACATTATACCATGACATACAGTAGCTAACAAACTAGACATCTCCTTTATCCACATTTTATTGTGTTACAAAGTGGGATTAAAAGAGATTAAATTGTGATTATTTTGTCAACGATGTAAACAAAATATTCTAAATGTCAAATTGGAAGATTCTTTTATGAATATATGTTTGGCTTTTTTGTTTTAGGTTATTGTCCTACTGAAAGGTGCATTAAAGGAAGCAGTTACTTGGATCTGCATAAGGGTTTGAATTTAGGCCAGTGTCTTCCTTGGCCGTGTTTTGTTGCAGTATTTAGTGCCTTGTTGAATGTTTAGGAATATTTGCATTCTTCTTTTCACTCTGTCATTATTGTGGAGTCACTACAATGATGTTGATCCATCCTCAGTTCTCTCCCATCACAGCCATTAAACTCTGTAGCTGTTTTAAAATCACCAACGGCCTCACGGTAACCTCCCTAAGCAGTTTCCTTCCTCTCCGGCAGCTCAGTTCAGAAGGACGACTCTACCTGGGATGCGTCTGGGTGGTTTTAATACATCATCCACAGCATCATTATTGACTTCTGATTTGTTATTGTTACCCATCCACCAATCACTGCCCTTCTTTATGAGGCTTTCAAAAAAGCTCTCTGGTCTTTGTACTTTAATCTGTGCTTGAAATTCAATACTTGACTGAGGGACCTTACAGATGTTGAATGTTTGGTGGACGGGGTGAAGGGGTAGTCAATAAAAACACCATGTCAACGCCTATTTATCCACACAGAGTGAGTCCATATAGCTTATTATATGATTTGTTAAGCCTAGTTTTACTTCTGAACTAATCAAGGCCTTTAACAAAGGAGCTGAATATTTATACAACGACTAGATTGGAGTCATTACATTCTAATTAAAAAGGTGCAATATGTAGAAACTTCCGAATGTCCGTTTGTGACAAAACAAGTTATGCGTAGAGTGTAGAGAATCACGTAGAGAATCATGTAGAGAATCATGTAGAGAATCACATAGAGAATCATGTAGAGAATCTCGTAGAGAATCATGTAGAGAATCACGTAGAGAATCACGTAGAGAATCACGTAGAGAATAACGTAGAGAATCACGTAGAGAATCATGTAGAGAATCACGTAGAGAATCACGTAGAGAATCACGTAGAGAATCATGTAGAGAATCATGTAGAGAATCATTGTATCATCTAAGCCGCTGTGAAATATCTTTCCAAAAACCCCAAAATATTATATTTTCAGCTGTTTGTAGCTGGGGTACAAAACAGTAAGTAAAAAAAACGCAAAAAACAAAAGTTAAGAACGGGAAGCAGAGAAATAGCGCACGTAAAACAGAGTTTTCCCTATAGCCTGGTTCCTCTCTAGGTTTCTTCCTAGGTTCTGGCCTTTCTAGGGAGTTTTTCCTAGCCACCGTGCTTCTACACCTGCATTGCTTGCTGTTTGGGGTTTTAGGCTGGGTTTCTGTACAGCACTTTGAGATATCGGCTGATCTAAGAAGGGCTATATAAATACATTTGATTTGATCTTCATCCAAGTCACAACAACAGACAAACAAACAAGTCTTTTCTTTTAACTTTTTCAAGCCACTGTAGAACAGATCTACCACTTCTTAGACTGGTTTTCAATGGGAATGACAGCTCTATTACTCACATTTCTATGTGAATTTTGTCGGATCGCCCAAAAAGTGACATATTGCAGTGTTGGTTGGTATTAACCTCTATGTTGTCATGGTAACTATATACAGAGTGTTGATATTAACCTCTATGTTGTCATGGTAACTATATACAGAGTGTTGGTATTAACCACTATGTAGTCATGGTAACTGTATACAGAGTGTTGGTATTAATCTCTATGTTGTCATGGTAACTGTATACAGAGTGTTGGTATTAACATGTATGTTGTCATGGTAACTGTATACAGTGTTGGTATTAACCACTATGTAGTCATGGTAACTGTATACCGAGTGTTGGTATTAATCTCTACGTTGTCATGGTAACTGTATACAGAGTGTTGGTTTGTACTAACCTGGGTTGCAGGGGCATTCTCTGTAGTGGTGGTCTCAGGGGGCAGGACATGAGAGGAACGGGAGCGGGGAGGGGGCTTGGGGGAGGACAGCCCCTGGGGGGCCACAGCCCCGGTAGCCCCTAGCCCTGCTCCGGCCTGTGTGGGCAGCATTGGAGCAGCCATTTGGGGCTGCATGGGAGCCTGCATGGGTGGCTGGGCTGGAGGGGCAGACTGGGGCTGCATGGGAGCCTGCATGGGTGGCTGCATTGGGGCAGCCATGGTTGGTTGCATGGTTGGTTGCATGGGAGCCTGCATGGGAGGCTGGGCTGGAGAGGCAGACTGGGCCTGCATGGGAGCCTGCATGGGTGGCTGGGCTGGAGGGGCAGACTGGGCCTGCATGGGAGCCTGCATGGGAGCCTGCATGGGAGGCTGGGCTGGAGAGGCAGACTGGGGCTGCATTGTTGGCTGCATCGGGGAGGGGACATGTCTCACTGGAGGGGGTCCGGAAGGAGGGGGGCCTGCAAGACAATGTTACAGAAGACTTAGACAGAGAGACAGTCTTCACATTAGCCTAGTGGTTTAGAGCCTAGTGGTTTAGAGCCTAGTGGTTTAGAGCCTAGTGGTTTAGAGCCTAGTGGTTTAGAGCCTAGTGGTTTAGAGCCTAGTGGTTTAGAGCGTTGGACTAGTAACCGAAAGGTTGCAAGTTCAAATCCCCGAGCTGACAAGGTACAAATCTGTCGTTCTGCCCCCCGAACAGGGCAGTTAACCCACTGTTCCTAGGCCGTCATTGAAAATAAGAATTTGTTCTTAACTGACTTGCCTAGTTAAATAAAGATAAAATATAAATATTCTTCATAAAGAATGAATAGGTAGTCCAAGTCAGATTACCCCTTTAAACAGTCAACAGCAGCATTTCCCAATTTGGGTTTCCTGGTTAACTTCTGGGAACAGCATGGGGAGTACATATTGTTGTTGTTCTTGCTCTAAACAGATGATTTAAATAATCAAATCTTGATGGCGAGTTGATGAGGGTCCCCAGGACCGAGTTTGCGGGAACGCTGGTTTACAGTGTGACATCTGGACTTCTCAAATCACAGTCTAGGAAGATTTAAAATAAAAAACAAATACTATGTGAAGCCAGGTGTGGCTGATAGTGTGAGGGCTCCAGGCTGCGTCTCACCCAGGGGCAGGTCGGTGGGTTTAGGCTGGGCGTCAGGGCCAGGTCTGGGTGCTCCAGGGTGAGTGTCTGGGGTGGGCCGTGGAGCCCCCGGTGCCTCTGGGGTGGGTCTGGGAGCACCTGGGTGGGCAGGACGCGCCTGGGGGGTCACACTGATCACCCCAGCCCTCTGAGGCATGTTCTGGAGGGAGAGAGAGAAATAAAGGATGTGGGGAGAGGGAGAAGGAAGAGAGAGAGAGAGAGAGAGAGAGAGAGAGAGAGAGAGAGAGAGAGGGAGAGAGAGAGAGGGAGATTGGGAGAGAGAGAGATTGGGAGAGAGAGAGATTGGGAGAGAGAGAGAGATTGGGAGAGAGAGAGAGAGAGATTGGGAGAGAGAGAGAGAGAGATTGGGAGAGAGAGAGAGATTGGGAGAGAGAGAGAGAGAGATTGGGAGAGAAAGAGAGAGATTGGGAGAGAGAAAGAGGGAGATTGGGAGAGAGAAAGAGGGAGATTGGGAAAGAGGGAGATTGGGAGAGAGAGAGGGAGATTGGGAGAGAGAGAGGGAGATTGGGAGAGAGAGAGGGAGAGAGAGAGAGGGAGATTGGGAGAGAGAGAGGGAGATTGGGAGAGAGGGAGATTGGGAGAGAGAGAGATTGGGAGAGAGAGAGGGAGATTGAGAGAGAGAGAGGGAGATTGGGAGAGAGAGAGGGAGAGAGATATTGGGAGAGAGAGAGATTGGGAGAGAGAGAGAGATTGGGAGAGAGAGAGAGATTGGGAGAGAGAGAGATTGGGAGAGAGAGAGAGAGAGATATTGGGAGAGAAAGACCGGTAGAGACAGAAAGAGAAGTTCACAGTCCATCTAAACGTGGTATCTTCAGAGCGTATTCAATCTGCTTGGACAGACGTATTATTGATCTTTAACACTCACCGGTCTGGGCAGGCCTCCAGGACCTGATTGGACACGACCTGGAACAGAGACATATGATTGACAACCAGAACAACCAATGGCTGAAGGTAAATGGTAAAATGCCCACTATTGGATTTCTGTCAATGACATGACTGAAGCAGTATGCAACTTTTGATGTTTTTTTACATGTTATTTTTACAACTTTTTTTTGTGTGACTGTGTGTACGTGCTGATGATTTACAAACCAATTTCCCCTCGGGGATCAAACACTTATTTCTTATCTTAAGCTATGATAAGGACTCACTAGCATAGCAACATGTGTGGAGATAATATGTAAATCATTTATCTATCTTCTGTCTGTAAACTTCTGGTGTCAGCACCACTTCCCCATGTATGTAATCATTAGCCAAACAGTTGCAAAGCATTCCCGTTGCAACTTTAAAACAAGAGTTTCTATTGGACAAAAAAATATACCTTCCCTGTTCAGTTTGCTTTTGTTAAGAAACGTTTTTGCAACAGAATCGGTACAATGAATTACACCCCTGGTCCCTGTAAATGAAACTCTGTAAACAAAAGTGATTCTGATTCGCTAACCAAACAACAAGATGATGTGTCAACAAAGAGACACAACCGAGACATTTTCAAATATGGACCTCGAAGCCAGTTCCACTGCTTTTCTTTCATATTTTTTATTCTTTATTCTTTTCATTTTAAATTCTTTCCCCCCTCTAAATCAGGGACCAATTTTAGACCTGGGACATCAGGAGAGGGTCTAATGAATTATTAGGTATAACAGAAAAGAAAAACAAAACAGAAAAGCAGCAGTTGTCCTGTCTTCGTAGTGTAGAGTTGAATATCCTCGTTCTAGAACATTCAATAATATAGAAGGGACTTCCTGGATGCTTCTATAGGAGACGCCCAGTGCTTGACTTGGACTGAAATAGGTGCCGATACTCATTTTGGATGCCAGTACTGTTTATATTCAGGTGCAGGAATTACACAATACATTTGAGGTAATATTCTATGAGCTGTGTAAGAATTAGAGCAGTAGAAACATTGAGGTGCTGGTTACGCAGCTCCGGTGACCTCCGGTGAACTCCTGCTCAAGTCAAGCACTGGCGATGCCATGATCACATGGGTAGCCCATTCATACATTATTTACCTTCACTGCCCCTTCTGGCCATCGCTGGTCAAGACAAGTGAAACATTACATAGAATTTTAGTCACTTAAAAGACTCTTGTCCAGAGAGACTTACAGACATATTCAGTACATGCATCTCCAGATAGCTAGGTGGACCAGTCATAGTCAGTACATTCATCTCCAGATAGCTAGGTGGACCAGTCATATTCAGTACTTTCATCTCCAGATAGCTAGGTGGACCAGTCATAGTCAGTACATTCATCTCCAGATAGCTAGGTGGACCAGTCATAGTCAGTACATTCATCTCCAGATAGCTAGGTGGACCAGTCATAGTCAGTACATTCATCTACAGATAGCTAGGTGGACCAGTCATAGTCAGTACATTCATCTTCAGATAGCTAGGTGGACCAGTCATAGTCAGTACATTCATCTCCAGATAGCTAGGTGGACCAGTCATAGTCAGTACATTCATCTTCAGATAGCTAGGTGGACCAGTCATAGTCAGTACATTCATCTTCAGATAGCTAGGTGGACCAGTCATAGTCAGGACATTCATCTCCAGATAGCTAGGTGGACCAGTCATAGTCAGTACATTCATCTCCAGATAGCTAGGTGGACCAGTCATAGTCAGGACATTCATCTACAGATAGCTAGGTGGACCAGTCATAGTCAGTACATTCATCTTCAGATAGCTAGGTGGACCAGTCATAGCTAGGTGAACCAGTCATAGTCAGTACATTCATCTCCAGATAGCTAGGTGGACCAGTCATAGTCAGTACATTCATCTACAGATAGCTAGGTGGACCAGTCATAGTCAGTACATTCATCTTCAGATAGCTAGGTGGACCAGTCATAGTCAGTACATTCATCTCCAGATAGCTTGGTGGACCAGTCATAGTCAGTACATTCATCTCAAGATAGCTAGGTGGACCAGTCATAGTCAGGACATTCATCTCCAGATAGCTAGGTGGACCAGTCATAGTCAGTACATTCATCTCCAGATAGCTAGGTGGACCAGTCATAGTCAGTACATTCATCTCCAGATAGCTAGGTGGACCAGTCATAGTCAGTACATTCATCTACAGATAGCTAGGTGGACCAGTCATAGTCAGGACATTCATCTACAGATAGCTAGGTGGACCAGTCATAGTCAGGACATTCATCTTCAGATAGCTAGGTGGACCAGTCATAGTCAGCACATTCATCTCCAGATAGCTAGGTGGACCAGTCATAGTCAGGACATTCATCTACAGATAGCTAGGTGGACCAGTCATAGTCAGTACATTCATCTTCAGATAGCTAGGTGGACCAGTCATAGTCAGTACATTCATCTCCAGATAGCTAGGTGGACCAGTCATAGTCAGTACATTCATCTCCAGATAGCTAGGTGGACCAGTCATAGTCAGTACATTCATCTACAGATAGCTAGGTGGACCAGTCATAGTCAGTACATTCATCTCCTTTCTGTTACCACTATTATATAGCCATGCTATAAGGCAGTGTTTTTGGCCTAGCACCCCAGGACCGGCCCCCCTCCTCGGGGTCCCCAGGACCAGCCCCCCTCCTCGGGGTCCCCAGGACCAGCCCCCTCCCCTCGGGGTCCCCAGGACCAGCCCCCCCTCCCCTCGGGGTCCCCAGGACCAGACCCCTTCCTCGGGTCCCCAGGACCAGCCCCCCTCTTCGGGTCCCCAGGACCAGCATTGAGAAAGTAGGTGTTGTTATAACAGTCTCATCACTACTCACCTGAGGCAGGTCTAGCGAGCGCAGGGCTTTTTTGTCCTTCGCCGGCAGAAGCAGCACAAAGGAAACCAGACTTTAACATTAGGTTACTTTTCATTACAAACCACTGTGTTACCTACCTACCGGTTCACCCTACCGTTACGACCTACCGCTTCGCCCTACCGCTTCGCCCTACCGCTACCGGTTCACCCTACCGTTACGACCTACCGCTTTGCCCTACCGTTTCAACCTACCGTTACGCCCTACCGTTTCAACCTATCGTTTCAACCTATCGTTTCAACCTACCGTTTCAACCGTTCCACCCTACCGTTTCAACCGTTTCACCCTACCGTTTCAACCGTTTCACCCTACCGGTTCTCCCTACCGTTTCGCTCTACCGTTTCAGCCTACCGTTTCAATCTACCGTTTCGCCCTACCGTTTCAATCTACCGTTTCGCCCTACCGTTTCAACCTACCGTTTCACCCTAGTTTCAACATACCGTTTCGCCCTACCGTTTCAACCTACCGTTTCAACCGTTTCGCCCTACCGTTTCGCCCTACCGTTTCGCCCTACCGTTTCGCCCTACCGTTTCGCCCTAGTTTCAACATACCGGTTCAACCTAGTTTCAACCTACCGTTTCAACCGTTTCGCTCTACCGTTTCGCCCTACCGTTTCGCCCTACCGTTTCGCCCTACCGTTTCGCCCTACCGTTTCGCCCTAGTTTCAACATAACGGTTCAACCTAGTTTCAACATACCGTTTCAACCTACCATTACGCCCTACCGTTTCAACCTACCGTTTCGCCCTAGTTTCAACATACCGGTTCAACCTAGTTTCAACATACCGTTTCAACCTACCATTACGCCCTACCGTTTCAACCTACCGTTACGCCCTACCGTTACGCCCTACCGTTTCGCCCTACCGTTTCAACATACCGTTTCAACATACCGTTTCAACCTACCGTTTCAACATACCGGTTCAACCTAGTTTCACCCTACCGTTTCTACCTACCATTACGCCCTACCGTTACGCCCTACCGTTTCAACCTACCATTACGCCCTACCGTTTCAACCTACCATTACGCCCTACCGTTACGCCCTACCGTTTCACCCTACCGGTTCGCCCTACCGGTTCACCCTACCGGTTCACCCTACCGGTTCAACAACCGTTTCAACTACCGTTACACCCTACCGTTACACCCTAGTTTCAACATACCGGTTCAACCTAGTTACGCCCTACCGTTTCAACCTACCATTACGCCCTACAGTTTCAACCTACCATTACACCCTACCGTTTCAACCTACTGTTTCAACCTACCATTACGCCCTACCGTTTCGCCCTACCGTTTCAACCTACCGTTACGCCCTACCGTTTCAACCTACCATTACGCCCTACCGTTTCAACCTACTGTTTCAACCTACCGTTATGCCCTACCGTTTCAACCTACCGTTACACCCTACAGTTTCAACCGTTTCACCCTACCGGTTCGCCCTACCGTTTCAACCTACCGTTTCAACCTATCGTTTCAACCTATCGTTTCAACCTACCGTTTCAACCGTTTCACCCTACCGTTTCAACCGTTTCACCCTACTGGTTCTCCCTACCGTTTCACTCTACCGTTTCAGCCTACCGTTTCAATCTACCGTTTCGCCCTACCGTTTCAACCTACCGTTTCACCCTAGTTTCAACATACCGTTTCGCCCTACCGTTTCAACCTACCGTTTCACCCTAGTTTCAACATACCGGTTCAACCTATCGTTTCAACCTACCGTTTCAACCTACCATTAAGCCCTACCGTTTCAACCTACCGTTACGCCCTACCGTTTCAACCTACCATTACGCCCTACCATTACGCCCTACCGTTTCAACCTACCGTTACACCCTACAGTTTCAACCGTTTCACCCTACCGGTTCGCCCTACCGTTTCAACCTACCGTTTCAACCTACCGTTTCATCCTACCGTTTCGCCCTACCGTTTCAACCTACCGTTTCAGCCTCGTTTCAACATACCGTTTCACCCTCGTTTCAACATACCGGTTCAACCTAATTTCGCCCTACCGTTTCGCCCTACCGTTTCGCCCTACCGTTTCGCCCTACCGTTTCGCCCTACCGTTTCGCCCTACCATTTCGCCCTACCGTTACGCCCTACCGTTTCGCCCTACCGTTACGCCCTACCGTTTCAACCTACCGTTACGCCCTACCGTTTCGCCCTACCGTTTCGCCCTACCGTTTCGCCCTACCGTTACGCCCTACCGTTACGCCCTACCGTTACGCCCTACCGTTACACCCTACCGTTCCAACAATGAACAACTCCTCATCCTCATGACTAAGGTGAATCAGGGTGAACAACATCTTCAACCCCATGACTAGATGAATCAGGGTGAACACAACAACAATTGTAAAACATCTTGAGGACCCACCCCCCTAATCACAAAGTAAAACGGACAGAAGGGACCAGTCCTGCTTGATTCTGGAAGAGATTCTCTGATCACATTACAACGCTACTTCACAAAAACACGAGGAGCTATTCTAAAATAGGCTGAATCACAAATTCACTATACCTCAATAAGGAACAACACATAGACTAGCCTATACCTCAACACTAACACATTCAATTCTACTCTCAGAGTAACCAGACAAGGGTATTTCTGTTATAATTCTATTGGACAATCATAGAGTTGAGATAGAGGACTCACTTGCCACAAAGTCTGTTTTAACATGGGGGGGGGGGGGGGGGCATAGAATTATAACATTTCTACGTTGCCATTGAGGACTGACAACATCTCACCCTTGTCTAGATGGTCACAGGGGACATTGTGGCAAAGACGTGCCATTTATCCAACTCTTTGTGTAGAAACCAGAGATCACATGACGCGAGTAACCCATCTAGATCTACAGATGTGTTACCTTCGCTGCCTCTCCTAGCCAGAGCAGGGCTTAGTGTATTTTCTCCAGAATATTCTCCAAAGTCTTAAGAGTGGAGGAACGTAAAACACAGGGCTCAAAATGAAGGACAAGACAGAACTACAATACAACACAACACTGTTATGATGATGAGGCAGGGGCTAACTGATGATGAGGCTGGGGCTAACTGATGAGGAGGCTGGGGCTAACTGATGAGGAGGCTGGGGCTAACTGATGATGAGGCTGGGGCTAACTGATGATGAGGCTGGGGCTAACTGATGATGAGGCTGGGGCTAACTGATGATGAGGCTGGGGCTAACTGATGAGGAGGCTGGGGCTAACTGATGAGGAGGCTGGGGCTAACTGATGAGGAGGCTGGGGCTAACTGATGAGGAGGCTGGGGCTAACTGATGAGGAGGCTGGGGCTAACTGATGAGGAGGCTGGGGCTAACTGATGAGGAGGCTGGGCTAACTGATGAGGAGGCTGGGCTAACTGATGATGAGGCCGGGGCTAACTGATGATGAGGCAGGGGCTAACTGATGAGGCAGGGGCTAACTGATGAGGCTGGGGCTAACTGATGATGAGGCTGGGGCTAACTGATGATGAGGCTGGGGCTAACTGATGAGGAGGCTGGGGCTAACTGATGAGGAGGCTGGGCTAACTGATGAGGAGGCTGGGCTAACTGATGAGGAGGCTGGGGCTAACTGATGATGAGGCTGGGGCTAACTGATGATGAGGCTGGGGCTAACTGATGATGAGGCTGGGGCTAACTGATGATGAGGCTGGGGCTAACTGATGATGAAAGTGGGACTAACTGATGATGAAAGTGGGGCTAACTGATGAGGAGGCTGGGGCTAACTGATGAGGAGGCTGGGCTAACTGATGAGGAGGCTGGGCTAACTGATGATGAGGCTGGGGCTAACTGATGATGAGGCTGGGGCTAACTGAAGATGAGGCTGGGGCTAACTGAAGATGAGGCTGGGGCTAACTGATGATGAGGCTGGGGCTAACTGATGATGAGGCTGGGGCTAACTGGTGATGAGGCTGGGGCTAACTGGTGATGAGGCTGGGGCTAACTGATGATGAGGCAGGGGCTAACTGATGATGAGGCTGGGGCTAACTGATGATGAGGCTGGGGCTAACTGATGAGGCTAAATTATGATGAGGCTGGGCTAACTGATGATGGGGCTAACTTATGATGAGGCTGGGGTTAACTGATGATCAGGCTGGGCTTAACTGAAGATGAGGCAGGGCTAATTGATGATGAGGGTAACTGATGTGGCTAAGAGGCTAGGCTAACCGATGTGGCTAAGAGGCTAGGCTAACTGATGTGGCTAAGAGGCTAGGCTAACTGATGCAGCAATATTCTGTGCCAGGCCTTTTATTCCTATATAACTGTGCTTCCTGTATAACTGCGCTTCCTGTATAACTGCGCTTCCTGTATAACTGGTGTTAACCACCTTAAAAAGGTTTCCTAATTCCACACTGAAATCAAACCCAGTTTCCAAGGGCTGGTTCCCTGGACATATTAAGATTATACTTTGAACGTGTTTCTTTAGTCCGAGACTAGGATTTAATCTGTGTCCGGGAAACCGGCCCCTAGGCCTTTACCATACCGGAGAGCATTTAACAGACAAAAACCAATCAACAAATCTCCACACCATCTGCACGAATAAGCCACGTAAACCACCATTACACAACCACCGTAAACTAGTCTGTCACCACAGTAACTGCTACAGGTCTACCACAATAAAGCCACCATACAGTATTAACACAACACAACATCGATCAGTCTGACACAAAGCCATTTTACCTCCCATGTCTCTTCTCCCGGGCATGGGGCTTAGGCCTCCTTCAAGCAGGAAGGAAGGGGTGACGTTAACAGTGTTTAACACCCACCCTTCATCGATTACAGTTACCGAGTGTTTCTTTTATCAAGACGGGTATGGACGTTGTTAGGATCTCATTGTTCATTCTAGACGTCTAATATATAATAATAATATAATAATAATATATGCCATTTAGCAGACGCTTTTATCCAAAGCGACTTACAGTCATGTGTGCATACATTCTACGTATGGGTGGTCCCGGGAATTGAACCCACTACCCTGGCGTTACAAGCGCCATGCTCTACCAACTGAGCTACAGAAGGACCAATATGTAAACTAGTTACCAGAACATGGAAACAGAAACACATTTCACCAGAAAAAAAAAAATATTCAACCATCTGAATCATCATAAACCTCAAAATGGTCAAAATATATAATATATATAATATACATATATTTAATTGGGGATGCACATAGTAGTAGGAGAACAAGGTCAACGTGGTGTGAAGGGGTATATCGAGACAGCCAATACCTGATGGAGGAGGAGGGCGTTGAGGAGGAGCAGGTCGGGCTGGCGGGGCGTTGGGGCGAGGAGGAGGGGGGCGTTTAGGCTCCAGGGCCTGAGGAGCACCAGGCTGGAAGTCCACTGGAGTCCCTGGGAGAGACAGAGAGCGAGAGAGAGAGAGAGAGCGAGAGACAGAGAGCGAGAGAGACAGAGAGAGAGAGAGAGAGAGAGAGAGACAGTGAGAGAGAGAGAGAGAAAAACCGAGAGACAGAGAGAGAGCGAGAGACAGAGAGAGAGCGAGAGACAGAGAGAGAGCGAGAGACAGAGAGAGAGCGAGAGACAGAGAGAGAGCGAGAGACAGAGAGAGAGCGAGAGACAGAGAGCGAGAGACAGAGAGCGAGAGACAGAGAGAACAATCAATGTTATGCACCAGTGTCTCTCATACCTAGTCCGACATTACACATTTCATTTTTACCAGACTGGAATTTATAATATATTTTTTTCACAAATGTATTTCACAAACACACAGCACCTGGGACACAGACTATTAAGCTGGTTTGAGGTTGTGTGTGAATTGCATAGTTCAGAACACAGCTCAAATGGCATAAGAGGCTGGGAGTATTGGTCTAATCAGTAGATCTAAGGAACTGAACACGGACACTCTGGTGTAGATAAAGACACTGCTAACTAAACACCAAACCAGCAGACAGGCACGAAGACAGCTACCTATACACAGGACCCTGTGTTTTACCTGCTGGGGGAGGGACTTAACACTGTTTTACCTGCTGGGGGAGGGACTTAACACTGTTTTACCTGCTGGGGGAGGGACTTAACACTGTTTTACCTGCTGGGGGAGGGACTTAACACTGTTTTACCTGCTGGGGGAAGGAATTAACACTGTTTTACCTGATGGGGGAGGGACTTAACACTGTTTTACCTGCTAGGTCAACGCTACTTCTCCTGCTGGGGGAGGGACTTAACACTGTTTTACCTGATGGGGGAGGCACTTAACACTGTTTTACCTGCTTGGTCAATGCTACTTCTCCTGCTGGGGGAGGGACTTAACACTCCTGAAAGAGCACAATGACAATGTTCATTTATATCAGTAAACCTTATATATATATCCTTATTATTATTATATCCTATATACCCTTCTATATATATATATATATACCCTTCAATATATGTCCTTACACGTGTGTGTGTGTGTGTGTGTGTGTGTGTGTGTGTGTGTGTGTGTGTGTGTGTGTGTGTGTGTGTGTGTGTGTGTGTGTGTGTGTGTGTGTGTGTGTGTGTGTGTGTGTGTGTGTGTGTGTGTGTGTGTGTGTGTGTGTGTACCTTGCGGTGGTCCAGCAGAGCGTGGGGCAGATCGGCTGGGTCTGCTGGGGGCAGCTGGTTCTCCGTGGGTGGGGGAGTGAGAGGGGCTTCCCCGTGGGGAGGGGGAGGGGGAGGAGAAGGGCCCGGGGCCTGCACCAGGCTGAAGGTGTTGGGGGAGAATATCCTCCACCTCCTCATCCACATCGCCTGGTGGAAAGACACACAGAGAGAGAAGTAATACACACACACACACACACACACACACACACACACACACACACACACACACACACACACGCACGCACACACATGCACAAATCTACCAAGACAGAAAGCCTCGGTAGGAAAAGCCCATAGACTTGCCTAGAGGTGGACTGTTACGGTGGGCTGTTCCTCAGCATAGTGCTCTCTCTTTACTAACTATACAGCTTGGAAGAAGACAATATGGAGGATGGATTTAACCTTAGTCATCCTCTCCCACATCAGCCTTCTTAAACCCCCCTCCCTTACCCTCCATATCGTAGACATCCTCTCCCCTCCCTTACCCTCCATATCGTAGACATCCTCTCCCCTCCCTTACCCTCCATAACGTAGTCATCCTCTCCCCTCCTTACCCTCCATATCGTAGTCATTCTCTCCCCTCCCTTACCCTCCATATCGTAGTCATCCTCTCCCCTCCCTTACCCTCCATATCGTAGTAATCCTCTCCCACATCAGCCTTCTTAAACCCCCCTCCCTTACCCTCCATATCGTAGTCATCCTCTCCCCTCCTTACCCTCCATATCGTAGTCATCCTCTCCCCTCCCTTACCCTCCATATCGTAGTAATCCTCTCCTACATCAGCCTTCTTAAACCCCCTCCCTTACCCTCCATATCGTAGTCATCCTCTCCCCTCCCTTACCCTCGATATCGTAGTCATCCTCTCCCCTCCCTTACCCTCGATATCGTAGTCATCCTCTCCCCTCCCTTACCCTCCATATCGTAGTCATCCTCTCCCCTCCCTTACCCTCGATATCGTAGTCATCCTCTCCCCTCCCTTACCCTCCATATCCTCTCCCTTAGTAGTCATCCTCTCCCCTCCCTTACCCTCCATATCGTAGTCATCCTCTCCCTCCTTACCCTCCATATCGTAGTCATCCTCCCCTTACCCTCCATATCGTAGTCATCCTCTCCCCTCCCTTACCCTCCATATCGTCATCCTCTCCTCCCTTACCCTCCATATCCCCTCTCCCTTACCCTCCATATCGTAGTCCTCTCCCTTATCCTCCCCTCTCCCTTACCCTCCATATCGTAGTCATCCTCTCCCCTCCCTTACCCTCCATATCGTAGTCATCCCTCCCTTACCCTCCATATCGTAGTCATCCTCTCCCCTCCCTTACCCTCCATATCGTAGTCATCCTCTCCCCCTCCCTCCATATCGTACATCCTCCCCCTCCCTTACCCTCCATATCGTAGTCATCCTCCCCCTCCCCCCTCCATATCGTAGTCATCCTCTCCCCTCCCTTACCCTCCATATCGTAGTCATCCTCCCTCCCTCCATATCGTAGTCATCCCCTCCCTTACCCTCCATATCGTAGTCATCCTCTCCCTTACCCTCCATATCGTAGTCATCCTCCCCCTCCCTTACCCTCCATATCGTAGTCATCCCCCCTCCCTTACCCTCCATCCATCCATCTCCCCCTTACCCTCCATATCGTAGTCATCCTCTCCCCCCTCCCTTACCCTCCATATCGTAGTCATCCTCTCCCCTCCCTTACCCTCCATATCGTAGTCATCCTCCCTCCATATCGTAGTCATCCTCTCCCTTACCCTCCCTTACCCTCCATATCGTAGTCATCCTCTCCCCTCCCTTACCCTCCATATCGTAGTCATCCTCTCCCTCCCTTACCCTCCATATCGTAGTCATCCCCTCCCTTACCCTCCATATCGTAGTCATCCCCTCCCTTACCCTCCATATCGTAGTCATCCTCTCCCTTACCCTCCATATCGTAGTCATCCTCTCCCTTACCCTCCATATCGTAGTCATCCTCTCCCCTCCCTTACCCTCCATATCGTAGTCATCCTCCCCTTACCCTCCATATCGTAGTCATCCTCCCTCCCTTACCCTCCATATCGTAGTCATCCTCTCCCTTACCCTCCATATCATAGTCATCCTCTCCCCTCCCTTACCCTCCATATCGTAGTCATCCCCCCCCTCCCTTACCCTCCATATCCATCCTCTCCCTCCCTTACCCTCCATATAGTAGTCATCCTCTCCCCTCCCTTACCCTCCATATCGTAGTCATCCTCTCCCCTCCCTTACCCTCCATATCGTAGTCATCCTCTCCCTTACCCTCCATATCGTAGTCATCCTCCCCCTCCCTTACCCTCCATATCGTAGTCATCCTCTCCCTTACCCTCCATATCGTAGTCATCCTCTCCCCTCCCTTACCCTCCATATCGTAGTCATCCTCTCCCCTCCCTTACCCTCCATATCGTAGTCATCCTCTCCCCTCCCTTACCCTCCATATCGCAGTCATCCCTTACCCTCCATATCGCAGTCATCCCTTACCCTCCATATCGTAGTCATCCTCTCCCCTCCCTTACCCTCCATATCGTAGTCATCCCCTCCCTTACCCTCCATATCGTAGTCATCCCCTCCCTTACCCTCCATATCGTAGTCATCCTCTCCCTTACCCTCCATATCGTAGTCATCCTCTCCCTTACCCTCCATATCGTAGTCATCCTCTCCCTTACCCTTCATATCGTAGTCATCCTCTCCCTTACCCTCCATATTGTAGTCATCCCCTCCCCTACCCTCCATATCGTAGTCATCCCCCCTCCCTTACCCTCCATATCGTAGTCATCCTCTCCCTCCCTTACCCTCCATATCGTAGTCATCCTCTCCCCTCCTTACCCTCCATATCGTAGTCATCCTCTCCCCTCCCTTACCCTCCATATCGTAGTCATCCTCTCCCTCCCTTACCCTCCATATCATAGTCATCCTCTCCTTACCCTCCATATCGTAGTCATCCTCTCCCCTCCCTTAACCTCCATATCGTAGTCATCATCTCCCCTCCCTTACCCTCCATATCGTAGTCATCCCTTACCCTCCATATCGTAGTCATCCTCTCCCCTCCCTTACCCTCCATATCGTAGTCATCCCCTCCCTTACCCTCCATATCGTAGTCATCCCCTCCCTTACCCCCCATATCGTAGTCATCCTCTCCCTTACCCTCCATATCGTAGTCATCCTCTCCCTTACCCTCCATATCGTAGTCATCCTCCCCTTACCCTCCATATCGTAGTCATCCTCCCCTTACCCTCCATATCGTAGTCATCCTCTCCCTTACCCTCCATATCGTAGTCATCCTCTCCCTTACCCTCCATATTGTAGTCATCCCCTCCCTTACCCTCCATATCGTAGTCATCCCCCCTCCCTTACCCTCCATATCGTAGTCATCCTCTCCACTCCCTTACCCTCCATATCATAGTCATCCTCTCCCCTCCCTTACCCTCCATATCGTAGTCATCCTCTCCCTTACCCTCCATATCGTAGTCATCCTCCCCCTCCCTTACCCTCCATATCGTAGTCATCCTCTCCCTTACCCTCCATATCGTAGTCATCCTCTCCCTTACCCTCCATATCGTAGTCATCCTCTCCCCTCCCTTACCCTCCATATCGTAGTCATCCTCTCCCCTCCCTTACCCTCCATATCGTAGTCATCCTCTCCCCTCCCTTACCCTCCATATCGTAGTCATCCTCTCCCCTCCCTTACCCTCCATATCGTAGTCATCCTCTCCCTTACCCTCCATATCGTAGTCATCCTCCCCCTCCCTTAACCTCCATATCGTAGTCATCCTCTCCCTTACCCTCCATATCGTAGTCATCCTCTCCCTTACCCTCCATATCGTAGTCATCCTCTCCCCTCCCTTACCCTCCATATCGTAGTCATCCTCTCCCCTCCCTTACCCTCCATATCGTAGTCATCCCTTACCCTCCATATCGTAGTCATCCTCTCCCCTCCCTTACCCTCCATATCGTAGTCATTCTCTCCCCTCCCTTACCCTCCATATCGTAGTCATCCCCTCCCTTACCCTCCATATCGTAGTCATCCCCTCCCTTACCCTCCATATCGTAGTCATCCTCTCCCATATCAGTGTCCTCGGCCAGCAGAGAGGAGCTGGCGGAAGTAGGGACAGATCCACAGATCCTCTCTACACTCATCTCCTCCTCCAGACTCTTAATCCAACCTGAACTCTTCAGACGGATGTCTATTACCTTACCCAGAACCTACACACACACAGAGAGACACACACACACAGAGAGACACACAGAGACACACAGAGACACACACACACAGAGAGACACACAGAGACACACAGAGACACACAGAGACACACACAGAGACACACAGAGACACACACAGAGAGACACACAGAGACACAGAGACACACAGAGACACACAGAGACACACAGAGACACACAGAGACACACACACACACAGAGACACACAGAGACACACACACACAGAGACACACAGAGACACAGAGAGACACACAGAGACACAGAGACACACACACACACAGAGACACACACACACAGAGAGACACACAGAGACACACAGAGACACACACACACACACACACACACAGAGACACACGCAGAGAGATATTACAATGCAGCTTCTCACAGTGTGTGAATCAACGTTGCCCGAGTGTGTTGCCGTGGCGTTGCCTTAGTGTTGCCGTGGCGTTGCCTTAGTGTTGCCGTGGCGTTGCCTTAGTGTTGCCGTGTGGCGTTGTCTTAGTGTTGCCGTGTGGCGTTGCCTTAGTGTTGCCGTGTGGCGTTGTCTTAGTGTTGTCTTAGTGTTGCCGTGGCGTTGCCTTAGTGTTGTCTTAGTGTTGCCGTGGCGTTGTCTTAGTGTTGCTTGTGCTTGTCTTAGTGTTGCTGTGTGCGTTGTCTTAGTGTTGCCGTGTGGTGTTGTCTTAGTGTTGTCTTAGTGTTGTTTTAGTGTTGCCGTTGCCTTAGTGTTGCGTTGTCTTAGTGTTGCCGTGTGGCGTTGTCTTAGTGTTGCCGTTGTGGCGTTGTCTTAGTGTTGCCGTGTGGCGTTGTCTTAGTGTTGCCGTGTGTTGTCTTAGTGTTGCCGTGTGGCGTTGTCTTAGTGTTGCCGTGTGGCGTTGTCCTTAGTGTTGCCGTGTGGCGTTGTTTTAGTGTTGCCGTGTGGCGTTGTTTTAGTGTTGCCGTGTGGCGTTGTCTTAGTGTTGCCGTGTTAGCGTTGTCTTGGCGTTGCCGTGTGGCGTTGTCTTAGTGTTGCCGTGTGGCGTTGTCTTAGTGTTGCCGTGTGGCGTTGTCTTAGTGTTGCCGTGTGGCGTTGTCTTAGTGTTGCCGTGTGGCGTTGTCTTAGTTGCCGTGTTTGTCTTAGTGTTGCCGTGTGGCGTTGTTTAGTGTTGCCGTGTGGCGTTGTCTTAGTGTTGCCGTGTGGCGTTGTCTTAGTGTTGCCGTGTGGCGTTGTCTTAGTGTTGCCGTGTGGCGTTGTCTTAGTGTTGCCGTGTGGCGTTGTCTTAGTGTTGCCGTGTGGCGTTGTCTTAGTGTTGCCGTGTGGCGTTGCCTTAGTGTTGCCGTGTGGCGTTGCCTTAGTGTTGCCGTGTGGCGTTGCCTTAGTGTTGCCGTGTGGCGTTGTGTTGTCTTTGTCTTAGTGTTGCCGTGTGGCGTTGCCTTAGTGTTGCCGTGGCGTTGCCTTAGTGTTGCCGTGTGGCGTTGTCTTAGTGTTGCCGTGTGGCGTTGTCTTAGTGTTGCCGTGTGGCGTTGTCTTAGTGTTGCCGTGTGGCGTTGCCTTAGTGTTGCCGTGTGGCGTTGCCTTAGTGTTGCCGTGTGGCGTTGCCTTAGTGTTGCCGTGTGGCGTTGTCTTAGTGTTGCCGTGTGGCGTTGTCTTAGTGTTGTCTTAGTGTTGCCGTGGCGTTGCCTTAGTGTTGTCTTAGTGTTGCCGTGGCGTTGTCTTAGTGTTGCCGTGGCGTTGTCTTAGTGTTGCTGTGTGGCGTTGTCTTAGTGTTGCTGTGTGGTGTTGTCTTAGTGTTGTCTTAGTGTTGTCTTAGTGTTGTCTTAGTGTTGCCGTGGCGTTGCCTTAGTGTTGCTGTGTGGTGTTGCCTTAGTGTTGCCGTGGCGTTGTCTTAGTGTTGCCGTGTGGCGTTGTCTTAGTGTTGCCGTGTGGCGTTGCCTTAGTGTTGCCGTGTGGCGTTGTCTTAGTGTTGCCGTGTGGCGTTGCCTTAGTGTTGCCGTGTGGCGTTGCCTTAGTGTTGCCGTGTGGCGTTGCCTTAGTGTTGCCGTGTGGCGTTGCCTTAGTGTTGCCGTGTGGCGTTGTCTTAGTGTTGCCGTGTGGCGTTGTCTTAGTGTTGCCGTGTGGCGTTGTCTTAGTGTTGCCGTGTGGCGTTGTCTTAGTGTTGCCGTGTGGCGTTGTCAGTGTAACCCGTGTGGCGTTGTCTTAGTGTTGCCGTGTGGCGTTGCCTTAGTGTTGCCGTGTGGCGTTGCCTTAGTGTTGCCGTGTGGCGTTGCCTTAGTGTTGCCGTGTGGCGTTGTCTTAGTGTTGCCGTGTGGCGTTGCCTTAGTGTTGCCGTGGCGTTGCCTTAGTGTTGCCGTGTGGCGTTGCCTTAGTGTTGCCGTTGTGCGTTGTCTTAGTGTTGCCGTGTGGCGTTGCCTTAGTGTTGCCGTGGCGTTGTCCAGTGTTGCCGTGTGGCGTTGTCTTAGTGTTGCCGTGTGGCGTTGTCTTAGTGTTGCCGTGTGGCGTTGCCTTAGTGTTGCCGTGTGGCGTTGCCTTAGTGTTGCTGTGGCGTTGCCTTAGTGTTGCTGTGTGGCGCTGTCTTAGTGTTGCCGTGTGGCGTTGTCTTAGTGTTGCCGTGTGGCGTTGTCTTAGTGTTGCCGTGTGGCGTTGCCTTAGTGTTGCCGTGTATCTGTATGCTCAGTGTAAGGTTGTGTGCTCACCGTGGAGGCGCTCAGAGACAGGGCAGCCAGAGCAGAATAACCCTCCAGAAACGTCACCCACATCTTCTCCTCTACAAACCTAGACAGGAGAGACAATTCAGGGTGTTAAAAGAGATGCATGTTCAATATCTGATCGATTGTCTGGAATGGATGTGATTGATTCTTATAAAAAAGAACGGATTGCATTATAAGCAAGACGGCAAAAAAAAGTTTGTCAAAAAGTGAGCAAGTTAACGGAGCAGCAATGATTTAGGACAGGGCTGTCCAACCCTGTTCCTGGAGAGATAAACCTCCTGTATTTGGGATGCAACCTAGTAGGCTGAAAGGTTAGATTTAGGGTTAGTGGTTAGGTTTAGGGGTCAAGGTAAGGGTTAGCGGTTAGGTTTAGGGGTCAAGGTAAGGGTTAGCGGTTAGGGGTCAAGGTAAGGGTTAGCGGTTAGGGGTCAAGGTAAGGGTTAGCGGTTAGGGGTCAAGGTAAGGGTTAGCGGTTAGGGGTCAAGGTAAGGGTTAGCGGTTAGGGGTCAAGGTAAGGGTTAGCGGTTAGGGGTCAAGGTAAGGGTTAGCAAGGTAAGGGTTAGGGGTCAAGGTTAGGGTTAAGGTAAGGGTTAGCGGTTAGGGGTCAAGGTAAGGGTTAGCGGTTAGGGGTCAAGGTAAGGGTTAGCGGTTAGGGGTCAAGGTAAGGGTTAGCGGTTAGGGGTCAAGGTAAGGGTTAGCGGTTAGGGGTCAAGGTAAGGGTTAGGGGTCAAGGTAAGGGTTAGCGGTTAGGGGTCAAGGTAAGGGTTAGCGGTTAAGGGTCAAGGTAAGGGTTAGGGTTAGGGGTCAAGGTAAGGGTTAGCGGTTAGGGGTCAAGGTAAGGGTTAGCGGTTAGGGGTCAAGGTAAGGGTTAGGGGTCAAGGTAAGGGTTAGGGTTAGGGGTCAAGGTAAGGGTTAGCGGTCAAGGTAAGGGTTAGCGGTCAAGGTAAGGGTTAGCGGTCAAGGTAAGGGTTAGCGGTCAAGGTAAGGGTTAGCGGTTAGGGGTCAAGGTAAGGGTTAGCGGTCAAGGTAAGGGTTAGCGGTTAGGGGTCAAGGTAAGGGTTAGCGGTCAAGGTAAGGGTTAGCGGTTAGGGGTCAAGGTAAGGGTTAGCGGTTAGGGGTCAAGGTAAGGGTTAGCGGTTAGGGGTCAAGGTAAGGGTTAGCGGTTAGGGGTCAAGGTAAGGGTTAGCGGTTAGGGGTCAAGGTAAGGGTTAGTGAAATAAGTATAGTAAAACATAGCTCTGTCTGTCTGTCTGTCTGTCTGTCTGTCTGTCTGTCTGTCTGTCTGTCTGTCTGTCTGTCTGTCTCTCTGTCTGTCTGTCTGTCTCTCTGTCTGTCTGTCTGTCTGTCTGTCTGTCTGTCTGTCTGTCTGTCTGTCTGTCTGTGTCTGTCTGTGTCTGTCTGTGTCTGTGTCTGTGTCTGTGTCTGTGTGTGTGTGTGTGTATTTCCGTCACCTGATGAGGATGACCTCTCCAAACACAGTGAACTTGTCCAGCAGCTCGTCGATGAGCGCGTCGTCAAAGTAATCAACAGGTCCGGAGGAACAGAGGGAGACCAGGATGGTTCCGTCGGGAGGACCCTGCAGGGCGATCACCTCCTTATACACCTGGTGACGGGCATCTGGATCCACCTCCAGGACATCTATATCCATCACAGCCATCACAGGCCTGGGGAGAGGAGAGGAGATTAACGCTATAACCTATAACCTAGCCTCAACATCTATCACTGCCATCACAGGCCTGGGGAGAGGAGATTAACGCTATAACCTAGCCTCAACATCTATCACAGCCATCACAGGCCTGGGGAGAGGAGATTAACGCTATAACCTATAACCTAGCCTCAACATCTATCACTGCCATCACAGGCCTGGGGAGAGGAGAGGAGATTAACGCTATAACCTATAACCTAGCCTCAACATCTATCACAGCCATCACAGGCCTGGGGAGAGGAGATTAACACTATAACCTATAACCTAGCCTCAACATCTATCCCTGCCATCACAGGCCTGGGGAGAGGAGTTTAAAGCTATAACCTAGCCTCAACATCTATCCCTGCCATCACAAGCCTGGGGAGGGGAGTTTAAAGCTATAACCTATAACCTAGCCTCAACATGCATCACAGGCCTGGCTACACACAGAGATGAAGAGACCGGTTAGACGGTGCTAGTCTGATCAGAGGTCTTGAGATCAGCCCTCCCGTAGTGTTTCAGAGTCCTGTGCGTGTGTGCGCGTGTGTGTGTGTTACCTGTGATCAGAGGTCTTGAGCTCAGCCCTCCCGTAGTATTTCAGCTCCCCGGGGCTCCAGGGGTACTGCTGCTGTTCCTCTGCTTCTCCCACTGGGCCGACCATATTCATCTCCTCCGCTACACACACATAAGTAAACGTGTACTGTATGTTAAAAACTATGCATGGCTGCTTCATACTTGAGTACCAACCCACCATTTAAACCAGTGAGACATCCTCCTAACACCAATCCACCATTTAAACCAGTGAGACAGACCAGACATCCTCCTAACACCGAGCCGACCTCTCTCACCAGTCTTGTCGAAGTTCCACTTCCTCCTCTTCCATAGGCAGCGGTCGGTCCAGGCGGGGGTACGACACTTCTCACTGGTGTCGTAGTCGTCAGAGAACAGGTCGTACTTATAGGTGGGAGCAAAGTCCAAATTTCCCTCGATGAACCCCCGGAACACCTAGAGGAGGAGACAGGACAGAGAGGAGTTAGAGACTGCCTCAAACCAAGCCTGAACCCACAGAACACCTAGAGCAGGAGACAGGACCAGAGAGGAGTTAGAGACTGCCTCAAACCAAGACTGAACCCACAGAACACCTAGAGGACGAGACAGGACAGAGAGGAGTTAGAGACTGCCTCAAACCAAGCCTGAACCCACGGAACACCTAGAGCAGGAGACAGGACAGAGAGGAGTTAGAGACTGCCTCAAACCAAGACTGAACCCACAGAACACCTAGAGCAGGAGACAGGACCAGAGAGGAGTTAGAGACTGCCTCAAACCAAGACTGAACCCACAGAACACCTAGAGGACGAGACAGGACAGAGAGGAGTTAGAGACTGCCTCAAACCAAGACTGAACCCACAGAACACCTAGAGGACGAGACAGGACAGAGAGGAGTTAGAGACTGCCTCAAACCAAGACTGAACCCACAGAACACCTAGAGCAGGAGACAGGACAGAGAGGAGTTAGAGACTGCCTCAAACCAAGACTGAACCCACAGAACACCTAGAGGACGAGACAGGACAGAGAGGAGTTAGAGACTGCCTCAAACCAAGACTGAACCCACAGAACACCTAGAGCAGGAGACAGGACAGAGAGGAGTTAGAGACTGCCTCAAACCAAGACTGAACCCACAGAACACCTAGAGGGGGTTAGGGTTAGAGGAGGCAGCGGTAGAGGTTAGACAGCTCAGAAAGACCTCTTAGGGCCTGGTTGGTTTATGTTGTACGGCTGTTGGTTGTATGGGTCATCAAAAGGGATACAAAGTGAGGGTATGAGTTTACCAGTAAACTACCAGAATTCTGGTAACTTTCAAGAAATATTACGACATTTATCAGATGACATCTAGTGGCCTTTTTAGGTAGATCAGATTATTGTTGGATCCTGTGCTTTACATTATAGCCGTTACCATCTATGTGATTGAATATTATCTGCTGTTGGCTTGTGTGGATGTATTTATGTGTGTTATGCAACATAGCTGACTTGAAACATTGTTACCCGTGTCAGGACCATGGGCCTTTCTCATGATGTAAAAATACAGAAGACAGGAACTGTTCAATGAGTTGGGGGGGGGGGCACATTCAGAGCGGGGTGTTGCGAGAACAAGCGGTCTTTTGTTAGATAACAGGAGCCAGGTGCGAGATAACGGTATGGAGCATGAGACCCTGGATGTTCTTCACAGCAACACTATCTATCAACAGAAGCGCCAAGAGGCGGGGACCCGCCTGAACGCCTGCAATAGGCTGAGCAAGTTTAAACCATGCCCAGTCTCTACTGTGATAGGCCAACAGACGGGTTGGAACTGTCTATCACAGTATAAAGAATACTGTTCACATACATCCTGTCAGTTCTCTGTTCTGTCCTGTGTGGTATTACAGTGAGCCCGTATATACTAAAGATGCATTTGCCATTTATTACTTAGCTAATAAAAAATACATAGTATAAAATCAATGACTCATTGTTATATTTATCCTGATACCAGATTTGAATTTACGCAACTCTAACATTATCACAGGTGTCTATAATTATCGCTGTCCCTCCGTGCAGCCTTATCACATGTAAAATATATAAAACAAACAAATATGAAGATTATATATATATTTTTTAAATGGCAACAGCGGAACACATTATCCTAAATAAAAACCATCAACTTAGTGAACACCATTGGTGTTAAATATTAAGGTTTCATTTTTGCTGTAAATGTTTTGGGGCCAAACTGGTGGCAGTTGAAGACAATATTTGGAAGCGTTTCAGAGTTAATTGAAAATAACGCCATTGTTGATTAGATGCTCTTTTAATTAATTAGATACATTTCTCATGAACCATCTGGTCTGTCTACTAGGAACTCATGGACCATCTGGTCTGTCTACTAGGAACTCATGAACCATCTGGTCTGTCTACTAGGAACTCATGAACCATCTGGTCTGTCTACTAGGAACTCATGAACCATCTGGTCTGTCTACTAGGAACTCATGAACCATCTGGTCTGTCTACTAGGAACTCATGGACCATCTGGTCTGTCTACTAGAACCTCATGAACCATCTGGTCTGTCTACTAGAACCTCATGAACCTGGCTGGTGTATCACTATCGCTACCTATCAGCAGCTAACAAGGGAAGAAATCTGAGAGCCTGAACCAATAGGTGTGAACAATGGCTGCAGCAAAAGATGAAGCCATGTTTCTTTTGAGGTAAAGCCCCGTTTGGGATTGTTTTGGAGGTAAATCCCCATTTGGGATTGCTTTGGAGGTAAAAACCCCTGTTTGCGATTGTTTTGAGTACACTGTTTGGAAAGAACAAAAGCAAAATGTATTGTGGTGTCAGAAGAAGGCAGCGTGTGGAACAGAGGTCAAAATGGAAAGTTCAAAGTTTATCTGAACAGCGTCCGCAAAGAATCGTAGAAACCATCAGAGGATGAAGACGAGGTGACAGAGAGAAGATAGTAGCAGTAGCAGCACGTCAACGTCAGGAGAAGAGCTAGACACGTGGAAACCACTGGTTCATTTATTCATCCGGCCTGACAAGTCCACGGGACTGTGCGATGAGCCAGCCTTCAGAAAATATCAACCAAAAACACTTGATCACACATTTTTGAAATCCTGGCATAGCCAGAGTAAAACGGGTTGATTGGACCGACTGATTTATTTCTGGGCATATCATTCTGCTTCAATCACCCCTCCTCCAACAAGGACCGACTGATTTATTTCTGGGCATATCATTCTGCTTCAATCACCCCTCGTCCAACAAGGACCGACTGATTTATTTATGGGCATATCATTCTGCTTCAACCACCCCTCCTCCAACAAGGACCGACTGATTTATTTCTGGGCATATCATTCTGCTTCAATCACCCCTCCTCCAACAAGGACCGACTGATTTATTTCTGGGCATATCATTCTGCTTCAATCACCCCTCCTCCAACAAGGACCGACTGATTTATTTCTGGGCATATCATTCTGCTTCAATCACCCCTCGTCCAAGAAGGACCGACTGATTTATTTATGGGCATATCATTCTGCTTCAATCACCCCTCGTCCAAGAAGGACCGACTGATTTATTTATGGGCATATCATTCTGCTTCAATCACCCCTCCTCCAACAGCGCACAGCATGCGTTGCTCAAACCTCCATGGGATTTAGCATCCACACATCGGAGAGGGAATTGACGGGACATAGCAGAGGAAAAGGTCCTACTTGTAATAACTGACAACGAGAGCAACGTAGTTAAGGCAATCAAGCCATTACAGAAGAGACAAGTTAACCAACATCAACCAGAGATAATACGCCTGGCCAACAACCAGAGATAATACGCCTGGCCAACATCAACCAGAGATAATACGCCTGGCCAACATCAACCAGAGATAATACGCCTGGCCAACATCAACCAGAGATAATACGCCTGGCCAACATCAACCAGAGATAATACGCCTGGCCAACATCAACCAGAGATAATACGCCTGGCCAACATCAGGACCAGAGATTTATAATTCTGCTTCAATCCCTGGCCAACAAACCAGAGATAATACGCCTGGCCAACAACCAGAGATAATACGCCTGGCCAACAACCAGAGATAATACGCCTGGCCAACAACCAGAGATAATACGCCTGGCCAACAACCAGAGATAATACGCCTGGCCATCAACCAGAGATAATACGCCTGGCCATCAACCAGAGATAATACGCCTGGCCATCAACCAGAGATAATACGCCTGGCCATCAACCAGAGATAATACGCCTGGCCAACATCAACCAGAGATAATACGCCTGGCCAACATCAACCAGAGATAATACGCCTGGCCAACAACCAGAGATAATACGCCTGGCCAACATCAACCAGAGATAATACGCCTGGCCAACAACCAGAGATAATACGCCTGGCCAACAACCAGAGATAATACGCCTGGCCAACATCAACCAGAGATAATACGCCTGGCCAACAACCAGAGATAATACGCCTGGCCAACATCAACCAGAGATAATACGCCTGGCCAACAACCAGAGATAATACGCCTGGCCAACATCAACCAGAGATAATACGCCTGGCCAACAACTAGAGATAATACGCCTGGCCAACAACTAGAGATAATACCCCTGGCCAACAACCAGAGATAATACGCCTGGCCAACAACCAGAGATAATACGCCTGGCCAACAACCAGAGATAATACGCCTGGCCAACAACCAGAGATAATACGCCTGGCCAACAACCAGAGATAATACGCCTGGCCAACAACCAGAGATAATACGCCTGGCCAACAACCAGAGATAATACGCCTGGCCAACATCAACCAGAGATAATACGCCTGGCCAACAACCAGAGATAATACCCTGGCCAACATCAACCAGAGATAATACCCTGGCCAACAACCAGAGATAATACGCCTGGCCAACAACCAGAGATGGCTATGGCTTAGAACGGTGAGGCAGAAATATCTGAATATAATAGAATATCTAGCCAACAACCAGAGAGTTGGACACCGACAGTTATCCTTTTAAATCCAATTCACATTAAGATTGATTTATAATTGAAAAATAACAACTAATTTATGACCTGACCCATAATGTATTACTGCCTCCCTGACCTATGACCTGACCCATAATGTATTACTGCCTCCCCCCTCCCTGACCTATGACCTGACCCATAATGTATTACTGCCTCCCTGACCTATGACCTGACCCATAATGTATTACTGCCTCCCTGACCTATGACCTGACCCATAATGTATTACTGCCTCCCTGACCTATGACCTGACCCATAATGTATTACTGCCTCCCTGACCTATGACCTGACCCATAATGTATTACTGCCTCCCCCCTCCCTGACCTATGACCTGACCCATAATGTATTACTGCCTCCCCCCTCCCTGACCTATGACCTGACCCATAATGTATTACTGCCTCCCCCCTCCCTGACCTATGACCTGACCCATAATGTATTACTGCCTCCCCCCTCCCTGACCTATGACCTGACCCATAATGTATTACTGCCTCCCTGACCTATGACCTGACCCATCATGTGTTACTGCCCCTTAGTGGCAAGAAGTGACATCCCACAAAGACCCAATAGAAATACAAACTGTGTGTGTGTGTGTGTGTGTGTGTGTGTGTGTGTGTGTGTGTGTGTGTGTGTGTGTGTGTGTGTGTGTGTGTGTGTGTGTGTGTGTGTGTGTGTGTGTGTGTGTGTGTGTGTGTGTGTGTGTGTCTCTCCTTACCAGTCCCTGGTTCTTCTGGTCCACGGCGGTCAGGGCTTCAAACTCTCTATGTGTGTGTGTGTCTCTCCTTACCAGTCCCTGGTTCTTCTGGTCCACCAGTTGGTCTCCGGCGGTCAGGGCTTCAAACTCTCTGTGTGTGTGTGTGTGTGTGTGTCTCTCCTTACCAGTCCCTGGTTCTTCTGGTCCACCAGTTGGTCTCCGGCGGTCAGGGCTTCCCAGTTCTGTTGTCTGATCAACTCCTTCACTTCCTCGTTGGGCTGACTGATGCGGTAGTTAAAGTCCCCGCACCAGAAGATGTAGTCGTGGGAGTAGAGCAGTCTACCCTGGGGGAGAGAGAAAAGGAGGATTAAACACACACACACACACACACACACACACACACACACACACACACACACACACACACACACACACACACACACACACACACGCGCTCCAGCAGGTGTATCTCACTGATCTGCAATAAAGCCAACACCTCATTTGGCCGCCTTTCGTTCCAGTACTCTGCTGCCTGTGACTGGAACGAATTGCAAAAATCACTGAAGTTGGAGACTTTTATCTCCCTCACCAACTTCAAACATCAGCTATCTGAGCAGCTAACCGATCGCTGCAGCTGTACATAGTCCATCTGTAAATAGCCCACCCATTTTCACCTACCTCATTCCCATACTGTTTTTATACTGTTTTTATTTATTTACTTTTCTGCTCTTTTGCACACCAATATCTCTACCTGTACATGACCATCTGATCATTTATCACTCCAGTGTTAATCTGCTAAATTGTAATTATTCGCCTACCTCCTCATGCCTTTTGCACACAATGTATATAGACTCTCTTTTTTCTCTACTGTGTTATTGACTTGTTAATGGTTTACTCCATGTGTAACTCTGTGTTGTCTGTTCACACTGCTATGCTTTATCTTGGCCAGGTCGCAGTTGAAAACGAGAACTTGTTCTCAACTAGCCTACCTGGTTAAATAAAGGTGAAATTAATAAAATAATTTTAAAAAACACACAGAGAGAGAAGTACAGGGAGAAATGTGTTAACATGAGTAAAACATATGTGTGTGTGTGTGTGTGTGTGTGTGTGTGTGTGTGTGTGTGTGTGTGTGTGTGTGTGTGTGTGTGTGTGTGTGTGTGTGTGTGTGTGTGTGTGTGTGTGTGTGTGTGTGTGTGTGGTTACCATGGGGAAGGTGAGTTTGCGTGTGATCTCGTTGTAGTCGTCGTTCCTCTCCTTGACCTGTGATTGGCCGGCAGCGAAGTGGGAGCAGACGAAACAGATACTGGTCGTATGGAACAGCATGCGGATGGCCACTCCCCCTTTGTTACCTGTGGCTCCGCCCATCCCAGTCTTCACGGTATCCACGGCAACGTCCCTGTCAATCAAATAAATAATACAGAATTAGGGGTGCGTTCAGTTGGTTAAATGTTTCCCTAAATTTTCTAATAATATGTCATGAAAAACACATTTTGCTAAAACTGTTTCTTCAGCTATCTTGGAGGTGTGATATGGATGTGACCACATTAAATCGCCCAAAACAATCACTCATACATACCTGATGTAGGGGGCGTGGTGAGGGATTGATTACCTGATGTAGGGGGCGTGGTGAGGGATTGATTACCTGATGTAGGGGCGTGGTGAGGGATTGATTACCTGATGTAGGGGCGTGGTGAGGGATTGATTACCTGATGTAGGGGGCGTGGTGAGGGATTACCTGACGTAGGGGCGTGGTGAGGGATCACCTGACGTAGGGGGCGTGGTGAGGGATTACCTGACCATGGTGAGGGATTACCTGATGTAGGGGGCATGGTGAGGGATTACGTGACCATGGTGAGGGATTACCTGACCATGGTGAGGGATTACCTGATGTAGGGGGCATGGTGAGGGATTGATTACCTGATGTAGGGGGCGTGGTGAGGGATTGATTACCTGATGTAGGGGGCGCGGTGAGGGATTGATTACCTAATGTAGGGGGCGTGGTGAGGATTGATTACCTGATGTAGGGGGCGGTGAGGGATTGATTACCTGATGTAGGGGGTGGTGAGGGATTGATTACCTGATGTAGGGGGCGTGGTGAGGGATTACCTGACGTAGGGGGCGTGGTGAGGGATCACCTGACGTAGGGGGCTTGGTGAGGGATTACCTGACCATTGTGAGGGATTACCTGATGTAGGGGGCATGGTGAGGGATTACGTGACCATGGTGAGGGATTACCTGACCATGGTGAGGGATTACCTGATGTAGGGGGCATGGTGAGGGATTGATTACCTGATGTAGGGGCGTGGTGAGGGATTGATTACCTGATGTAGGGGGCGTGGTGAGGGATTGATTACCTAATGTAGGGGCGTGGTGAGGGATTGATTACCTGATGTAGGGGGCGTGGTGAGGGATTGATTACCTGACCAGGGGGTGTGGTGAGGGATTGATTACCTGATGTAGGGGGCGTGGTGAGGGATTACCTGATGTAGGGGGCGTGGTGAGGGATTACCTGATGTAGGGGCGTGGTGAGGGATCACCTGATGTAGGGGGCGTGGTGAGGATTACCTGATGTAGGGGGCATGGTGAGGGATTACCTGACCATGGTGAGGGATTACCTGATGTAGGGGGCATGGTGAGGGATTACGTGACCATGGTGAGGGATTACCTGACGTAGGGGGCGTGGTGAGGGATTACCTGACCATGGTGAGGGATTACCTGACGTAGGGGGCGTGGTGAGGGATTACCTGACC
>NC_060192.1:39481648-39484148 GCF_021184085.1 Oncorhynchus gorbuscha | reverse complement strand
AGAGAGAGAGAGAGAGAGAGAGAGAGAGAGAGAGAGAGAGTGAGAGACATAGAGAGAGAGAAAGAGAGAGAGAGAGACAGAGAGAGACAGAGAGAGACATAGAGAGAGACAGAGAGAGACATAGAGAGACATAGAGAGAGAAACAGAGAGAGAAACAGAGAGAGAGAGAAACAAAGAGAGAGAGAAAGAGAGAGAAACAGAGAGACATAGAGAGAAACAGAGAGAGACAGAGAGAAACAGAGAGAAACAGAGAGAGAGAGAGAGAAACAGAGAGAGAGAGAAACAGAGAGACAAAGAGAGAAACAGAGAGAGAGAGAGAAACAGAGAGACAGAGAGAAACAGAGAGAGAGAGAAACAGAGAGACAAAGAGAGAAACAGAGAGAGAGAGAGAAACAGAGAGAGAGAAACAGAGAAACAGAGAGACAAAGAGACAAAGAGAGAAACAGAGAGACAGAGAGAAACAGAGAGACAAAGAGAGAAACAGAGAGAAACAGAGAGACATAGAGAGAAACAGAGAGACATAGAGAGAAACAGAGAGAGAGAGAAACAGAGAGAGAGAGAAACAGAGAGAAACAGAGAAACAGAGAGAGAAACAGAGTGAGAAACAGAGTGAGAAACAGAGAGAGACAGAGAGAGAGAGAGAAAGAGAGAGAGAGCGAAACATAGAGAGAAACATAGAGAGAAACAGAGAGAGAGAAAGAGAGAGAGTGTACCTGGCACTGACGATGTTGCCAGCATTCAACTCCACCATCTCCTCAAAGCCGATGGCAAAGATATCTGGTGGGTTGGCTCTACTGTCTGCAGAGAGAACAGACAATATTCAGTTCTATACTAATGAACAGGCTCTATCTAACTGTTCTATACTAATGAACAGGCTCTATCTGACTGTTCTATAATAATGAACAGGCTCTATCTGACTGTTCTATACTAATGAACAGGCTCTATCTAACTGTTCTATACTAATGAACAGGCTCTATCTAACTGTTCTATACTAATGAACAGGCTCTATCTAACTGTTCTATACTAATGAACAGGCTCTATCTAACTGTTCTATAATAATGAACAGGCTCTATCTGACTGTTCTATACTAATGAACAGGCTCTATCTGACTGTTCTATACTAATGAACAGGCTCTATCTAACTGTTCTATACTAATGAACAGGCTCTATCTGACTGTTCTATACTAATGAACAGGCTCCATCTGACTGTTCTATACTAATGAACAGGCTCCATCTGACTGTTCTATACTAATGAACAGGCTCTATCTGACTGTTCTATACTAATGAACAGGCTCTATCTAACTGTTCTATACTAATGAACAGGCTCTATCTGACTGTTCTATACTAATGAACAGGCTCTATCTGACTGTTCTATACTAATGAACAGGCTCTATCTAACTGTTCTATACTAATGAACAGGCTCTATCTAATATTCAGTTCTATACTAATGAACAGGCTCTATCTAACTGTTCTATACTAATGAACAGGCTCTATCTGACTGTTCTATACTAATGAACAGGCTCTATCTGACTGTTCTATACTAATGAACAGGCTCTATCTAACTGTTCTATACTAATGAACAGGCTCTATCTAATATTCAGTTCTATACTAATGAACAGGCTCTATCTAATATTCAGTTCTATACTAATGAACAGGCTCTGTCTGACTGTTCTATACTAATGAACAGGCTCTATCTAACTGTTCTATACTAATGAACAGGCTCTATCTGACTGTTCTATACTAATGAACAGGCTCTATCTGACTGTTCTATACTAATGAACAGGCTCTATCTAACTGTTCTATACTAATGAACAGGCTCTATCTAACTGTTCTATACTAATGAACAGGCTCTATCTAACTGTTCTATACTAATGAACAGGCTCTATCTAATATTCAGTTCTATAATAATGAACAGGCTCTATCTGACTGTTCTATACTAATGAACAGGCTCTATCTAACAGTTCTATACTAATGAACAGGCTCTATCTAACTGTTCTATACTAATGAACAGGCTCTATCTGACTGTTCTATACTAATGAACAGGCTCTATCTGACTGTTCTATACTAATGAACAGGCTCTATCTGACTGTTCTATACTAATGAACAGGCTCTATCTGACTGTTCTATACTAATGAACAGGCTCTATCTGACTGTTCTATACTAATGAACAGGCTCTATCTGACTGTTCTATACTAATGAACAGGCTCTATCTGACTGTTCTATACTAATGAACAGGCTCTATCTGACTGTTCTATACTAATGAACAGGCTCTATCTGACTGTTCTATACTAATGAACAGGCTCTATCTAATATTCAGTTCTATACTAATGAACAGGCTCTATCTAATATTCAGTTCTATACTAATGAACAGGCTCTATCTAATATTCAGTTCTATACTAATGAACAGGCTCTATCTAATATTCAGTTCTATACTAATGAACAGGCTCTATCTAACTGTTCTATACTAATGAACAGGCTCTATCTAACTGTTCTATACTAAT